>NC_073404.1:27014352-27222903 GCF_028641065.1 Leucoraja erinaceus
TTTTCTACAGATACCTGGAAGAGGTATGGATACATAAGTCATTGGAGGTGGCAGAGCAGATTGGGATGCGTGAATGAGCCACACACACAAATCTGGGGATAGAGCTGTAAATCTTCAGAGGGGCTGGAGGGGAACTGTGTCCATTAGGTGAAGGATCGAAGACTAGAGATCCTGGGTACAAAACATGAATGAAATTAAACGTAATTTGAGTGCGAAGCCAATGTAGACAAGATGGGGTGAATGGGTTCCGTATGGGAGACCAGTCTGTAACTTGGCTGTAACTCCTTTGGGAAGATCATTTAAAAGTATATTTTAAAGCAAATTTGAGCAAGTGTTCAAGGAATATTGCCTTTGTTTTGTCTTGTTATGAAAAGTTCCAATGAAGGAATGTGGGATGGAACAGGGAGAGGTTTATTTATTAGTATATCAACATTCTCTGCTTTATCTAAAATCCAGATGTCTTTTTTACATTTTCAGGTTACATAAGGCTACTTTTACTGGTGATTGGCTGGTGGCATTTCAATTATCCTATAATTTTTATTCCTTGCTATCTGTCATCTGTTATTCTTGATGGTAAGTGTTCATCTTTAAAATGTATCCTTTGTGGGGGGGGGGAAGGAGAAGTTTTGACATAACTTGAATCTGCTTCAATTTAGTTTAGTTAGAGATACAGCGTGGAGACAGGACCTTTGTCCCACTGACTGTCCAGCGATCCTTGCACATGAAGACTATCCTACATGAGGGACAATTAAAAAAAACAAAATGTTTATACCAAGCCAATTAACCCTGTACGTCTTTGGAGTGTGGGAGGAAGCCGATGTCCCTGGAGAAAACCCACGCAGGTCACGGGGAGAACCACTGTGCTGCCCAATGTCTGAGGTTTCTAATCTTGGGGTTATGTAGCTATGTTGCTAGTTCTCTTGAATTTGGGGTTCTACCACATCTGTTTTCTTCTTAATAAAGCACAAACTTCCTTTTATTAATAATGAAAATAAAACTTCCCTTTAGCTCTTTAAATACAAACTGCTAAATACTTCAAAATAGTGTATATAGTTTTTTGTTTGTGGGGGGGCATAATAGTGTATATACTTTTTTTAGACACAAGAGACTACAGATGCTGAAATCCTAAGCAAAATACAAACTGCTGGAGGAACTCAGCGGGTCAGATAGCATCTTTATTTTAGTGTAGTTTATTGTCACGTGGACTGAGGTACAGTGAAAAGCTGCATTTTGTTGCGTGCTATCCAGTCAGCGGAAAGAACTCTGTGGTGGGAATGGATAGGAGATGTTTTGGGTAGAGACTCTTCTTCAGAATGAAGAAGCATCCCGACCTGAAACATCACCTGTCCATTCCCTCTACTTTTTCAGCTCGGGTTTCACCAATCGAGGTTGAATTCATTACCCAATCTTCATTTATTACTGAAGTTATCATCTGTTAAGCATGTGAACGTTTAACTTTATTAACAGATATCATTTTTGGATGCTCAGGATCCGTATGTTCACATTTGTTTTGCATTCTCCTCTGTTGCGTTGGTCCCTGGACTTAAGCTTGGGATCTCTTCGAACACAGTTCCCACTTAACCATGTTCACAAGAAGCATTGCATGATATGAAAGGCCTGGATAGAGGGAATGTGGACAGGATGTTACCACTAGTGGGAGAATTTAGGACCAGAGGTCATAGCCTCAGAATTGAAGGACGTTGAATTTCTTTGGTCATTGGGTAGTGAATCTGTGGAACTCATTACCACAGAAGGCTGTGGAGGCCAAGTCAATGGGTATTTTCAAGGCAGAGATGGATAGATTCTTGATTAGTACGGATATCAAGGGTTTTGGGGAGAAGGCAGGAGAATGGGGTTAGGAGGGAGAAATAGATCAGCCATGATTGAATGGCGGAGTAGACAATGGGGTCGATTGGCCTAATTCTGCTCCTACTTATGAACTTTTATCTGTCAAACCATACTTTTCTTTTCTTGTCCTAAGACTTTTAATCAAAGCTTCCCACAAAACTAAACTGCACTTGGATAGTAAACCAATGCTAAACTATATCCTGTCACATTGTGCAGAAACATTTATAAATAGTTTCCATGCTGAGTACTGTATTAAAAGTGGTATGGAATAAGGTCTACATGCCAACTCGGGTAATACGTGTGTACAAGATTGATGAGCTAATTAACATCCATAAATAGCACTCATCATCAGTCTTCCATATATTTACCCTGAGATATTGATTTACAAAATGTTTCAACTGTTGCAGGTGTAGATGGATTTTCAGCTCGCCGGTTAAACCAGACATCTGAATTTGGAGCCTGGTTTGATGTGCTCATTGACAACATTGGGCGTAGCATGATGTGGAATTCGCTCTACGATGTAAGTGCGAAACAGTTATTAGCTATGAAAACGACTGTGTGCAACAGAGCACAAAATTAGCCCATTTAAATTGACGCATGGCCACTTCTTCCAGTTTGCTTCAGGTAAAGGGAAAGGGGAGAGATGCACAAGTTAAATAAAGAGAGAACTTACCGCAGTAGCTCTAGCAAGATCTCTCCTGAGGGTGGAAGCTGTAATAATGATGTGTGATTTTGCGTAAAATGAGACACTTCTACTGGAATAGAGAAAACCGTGCACTATTTAATAGAGATTGTAAAATTACCACCACAGAGACATTTAAGGGCCTGTCCCACTTGGCGATTTTTTTCGGCGACTGCTGGCATCATTGACTAACGTGTCAGGTCACCGAAAAAGTCGCGGCGTGATGCAGCGGTGACGTGACGTGATTACATTATTGACGCACGGCGTTTCCTCAAATGTCGCAACTTTTTTTTTATCGCTGCTGGATTTTGAAATGTTCAAAATCTTTCGGCGACCCTGATATGACGCCGGCAGTCGCCGAAAAAAAATCACCAAGTGGGACAGGCCCTTTATTCATTTCAGAGAGTCTCTAATGCAACATCGATCACTTTAACATCCTGACTAGGAGTGAGGAGAGGTTGTAGGAAATTTTGTTGCAGAGTGGGTTGTTATATCGATGAACATCTTGATGCTAAGATTGGTTGCGATGGTGATAATTTTTGAATGAAAAAGTAAACAAACACTTTAATAAAATACTGAAGTTAGGCTCGGCGACAGATAAAAGTACCATGGATGCTCTAGATTTAAATTAAGAAAAGCTGTAAATAGTGCGTCACAAAGCATCTATGAACAGCGATTTTAAAATTAATGTTTCAGATTGATGATTTAGACTTTAGAGAAACAGCATGGAAACAGACCTTTCAGCCCACCACCGAGTCTGCGCCAACCAGCGATCACCCCGTACGTTAACACTATCCTACAGAGTAGCGATGATTTATAATTTACAGAAGCCAATTAACCTACAAACCTGTGTGTCTTTGGAGCTTGGGAGGAAACCGGGGCACCTGGAGAAAACCCACGCGATCACAATGTACAAACTCCGTACAGTCAGCACCCCTAGGCAGGATCAAACCCAGGTCTCTGGTGATGGAAGACAGCAACTCTACCCTGTTCATCATGATGAATGAAAATATCATTCATCATTTTCAATAGGAAAGAGTCACATCGCCCGTCCATTCCCTCCAGAAATGCTGCCTGACCCGCTGAGCTACTCCAGCACTTTGTGTGTTTTGTTATGGATATGAAAAATTGGTCACCTCCATGTAAACGTCTATCGATTGAATGAAAAGAGATTGCAGATAACAGCTTGTTTTTATTTTATTTTCCAGTGGGGGCATTTTATGAGCAGCTTAGAGTGGTGTGTTTTCGTCTGTACACACAGCTCCTTGGGCTCTGACTGGAAGAAGAAGTTTGAGAAGAGTCCTTGGTTGATTCAGAAAATCATGTCAAATGGTACGATAACTACTTTATTAATTTATTAAGCAAATTTACATTTACATGGGAAATTACAATTTCCATCTGGTTGTCAACCAGTAAAAATATTTGCTTTAGATATACAGCGTGGAAGTAGGCCCTTCGGCCCACAGTGTTTATGCTGACCAGTGATCCCCGTACACTAACACAATCCTATACATTGGGAAAATTTACTTTAAAAAAAAAAAAATCAAAGCCAATTAAACAATACATCTGTACGTCTTTGAAGTGTGGGAGGAAACCGGAGCACCTGGAGAAAACCCACGCGGTCACGGGGAGAGCGTACAAACTTCATACAGACAGCACCCGTAGTCAGGAATGAACCTGGGTCTCTGGCGCTGTAAGGCCAGCGGAGGAACAAAATTAATCCCAGTAATATAATCTTTATCGTTCACAAATAATAAACTAGGTGACAATAGGGAAATAATAATTAGTTCTGCTTACAGAATCTTAATTTGATCAATCTCACACAAATGTGTGAAAACTGATTTTATTTCACTTTATATTTTCAAAATTGATTCCAAATTTGCCTTTTAAATTTGGATTAAAATAATATCGTAGTCTGAAGTTATTGGTTGGACTGCTTATCCGAGGAGGGGGGGGGGGGAAATGTAGCCATTGGTAAACGAAGCTTGTCTAGACTTCTCCATATTAAAATAGAAACTTGGTGAGTACATGATGGTGAATTATTTTTATATGAAATCTGCCCTTCAGACTATGGACTGTCTCTGTGCTAGGTGCCATGTTGATGTACATTTTTTATATTTTAAATTTCTGTGCAACCAGTGTACATGGAGATGTAAAACATGTGGATAATTTTATTGTTTACACCCCGAGATGGCATTGGTAATGTGGTAGAATTGTTACTGATCAAATAAACCCTTTCTGCAGCAGAACTGAATGTAGGCAAAATATAGATTATAGAAGTGGGTAAGCCATTTAGTCCCCAGGTACCACATTCGTTCCTGCTGAAATAAGCAGTTTCCTCTTTCAACGGGTTGTAGTGAGAAGTAAAACAATTTGTGGTTAAGTTCTCTTGCTGTTGTAATGCAGCTGGACCCAACAGGGTGAAAATATGTACAATAAGGGGAAGGTGCTTGATAGACACAAAATGCTGGAGTAATGCCCCTGTCCCACTTAGGAAACCTGAACGGAAACCTCTGGAGACTTTGCGCCCCACCCAAGGTTACCGTGCGATTCCCGGGAGGTTTTTGTCAGTCTCCCTAATGGCCGAAAGTGGTTTCCGCTTCTCCTATGTTCTGGCGATTATTTCAAAAAATTCAAAACCGGCCGTGACTAAAAATAGGTTGCCGTTTTAAAAATCGGTAATTTTTTAGTCAAAGCAAGTTGCGATGCTAGTTGAAGGTGGTTGCCAGAGGTTGCAGGTGGTTGCCGGAGGTTGCAGGTGGTGGAATCTCTGGATAGAAGGAATGGGTGATGTTTCGGGTCGAGACCCTTCTTCAGACCGAGTCAGGGGAGAGGGAGACACAGAGATAAGGAAGGGTAAGTTTGCGGAATGAGACATCAAAAGAGACGAGGATCAAGGAAAATGCAGAATAGATCATTGTTAGTTAGGAGAAGGTGACGACAAAGCAGGCATAGATAAAATATAATCGGGGATAGTCTGACTGGTTGGAGAACGAGTAGGGGGAGGGAAGGAGAGGGAAAGCAAGGGTTACTTGAAGTTAGAGAAGTCAATATTCGTACCACTGGTCCTTGCGTCTATTTGCACTCCTGATGCAGGATTGACCCTGCATTGACACCTTGGGATAAAAATGAGCCTTTGCAAATTGTATTTTGCATAACGGGCAGGATGCATTCACAGGAGTGCTGACGTATTTGCTGGTAAGAGTTCAATGTGGCATTGTGTATAAAGAGTGATCTGTGTTGCAGAGATAGTTGCATGAAACCTGTGATACATCATCCCAAGGCTTGATGTGGAGAGATCACTAGCGAGGGTGGGTATGTGGTCAGTGGTGCAGCCGCTCGGCATTTAGAGCTTTGTCAGGACGGTCAGTGCATGCACTATGATGTGTGTCGGGCAATTGCATGGGTATTGTTACCACAAATGTCTGGGTGGTGCAGATAAAGAAACGGGGAGGCAGCAAAATCCAACTAGACATGATGAAAGAGATAGGATCCAGGTGGCATGTCAACACATGGTACCTCTCCCCACCACTGGTCCACACTCATTGTGCTGGTCCGTGTACAGACCTTATCCCTGTATTTCACTGCTGAGCAGTCCCACCACCAACACCAGCCCTGCTGGCAACCTCTCCTCCCGCACCCAAACAGTGGCTGATTAACATAATGGAGGGCAGGCATTCACTCCAGATTCCCAGCACAACCCGAGCAGATTTAATTCTCAAAAAGATTAGGGGATATACCTTCGATCGTTTCGATTAACACTTCAGCTCGGTCCGCACTAACCAACCTGACCTCCCGGTGGCTCAGCACAACTACCCCTCCCAGTCTGTATCCAACCTCTCTGTCCTGGGCCTCCTCCACGGCCAGAGTGAGCAACACCAGAAATTGGAGGAACAGCACCTCATATGGAGAGTCTGCATCCTGGTGGCATGAACATTGAATTCTCACAATTTTGTTAACCCTTGCTGTCTCCTCCCCTTCCTACCTCTCCCTCAGCCCTCGGGCTCCTCCTCCTCCTTTTTCCTTTCTTCTCCCCGCCTCCCCAGACCCCCCATCAGTCTGAAGAAGGGTTTTGGCCCGAAACGTTGCCTATCTCCTTCGCTCCATAGATGCTGCTGCACCCGCTGAGTTTCTCCAGTATTTTTGTGTACCTTCGATTATCCAGCATCTGCAGTTCCTTCGTAAATACCTTTTAAGTATTTGGGTATATCAGAGGATACCAATGTGGTCCATGTTAGTAACATTTTCAAGAACAAATTAAAACTTTAAAGTGGAAAGGTGGGTCAGGCAGCATGTGTTTTGGAAGGAACTGCAGATACTGGTTTATGACAAAGATAAACACAAAGTGCAGGAGTAACTCGGCAGGTCAGGCAGCATCTCTGGAGAAAAAGGATGGTTGACGTTTCGTTTCAGGTTTCGACCGGAAACGTCAACTATCCATGTTCTTCAGAGATGCTGACGGACCCGCTGAGTTACTCCTGAATTTTGTCCTTGGTAAACCAGCAGCTGCACTTCCTTGTTTCTACAGCACTTTAAACCGACAGCTTTGCCAACCAACTCTCTCCAGTGATGATAGTTTGAGTGTCAGGGGTTATGGGGAATGGGGTTAGGAGGGAGAGATAGATCAGCCATGTTTGAATGGCAGATTAGACTTGTTGGGCCGAAGAGCCTAATTCTGCTCCTATCACTTATGACCTTAGTATCTGCTGCAGCATGCTCATGGCCTGTAATGCCAAGTGTGTGGCAGAAGCCCAGGAGTCTATCGTGACAAAATACTGGCCAGGTCAGGAGGGAGCTCTGCTCTCTTGGTTTCTCTCCTGGCCAAAGGCTGTAGAACTTTATCTTAATCTAGGCAATAGATGTTGAAATATAGACCTCTATGCAAGTTGGTTTTCTAATTTATTCAACTGAAATATTAAATATTTGAAATATTAATCTCACAAGGTAGTTAAAAACAATATAAATTGTGGGGGGTTTTGAGTTGTGAAATTCTAATTTAATAATTTCAACCAAATTTTATGAAAAATTACTTTTGTATTTTGAAAATGTGTGGGGGAAAAGAGTCAACTTTCACTCTGGGAATTGGCATTTCTCATTACTGGCCATGATACAGGTTGTTACTGATCTGGGTGGAGTTGGCTGACAACTTGGCATTCCAACGCACTTTCGTGGAAGGATTCCTTCATGCTCCTCCCTGCCCTGCTGCCTTTAGGAGCCAGATCAGGTCAAGGGCTCCCTCTCCCCCCCCCCCCTTAGTGTGTCCTAGTGAGAGAGCAAGAGACTCAAGCACAACACTAACGTTAGTTTCCACGCCCAGTTACAGTCAGCTGAAGTGCAACTTTGCTGAAGGACTGGGAAGTCATCCAAAGAAATCTAATGCAACTTGGCTTAAGGACAAGACTGTGGAAAAAAAGTCACACTAATTTCTCTAAGGATTAACTGTAATGAATTTTGAACTAATTGATAAGAAGATAAGATATGATAAAAATGAGTGTATTGATATATAATGGTTCTGATTTTGCTAGGTTGTACAATGTAACTTTTGCTAGATTTTGTGCCTTGTGAGAAACTCACTGGCTCACTGGCCGAGCTCCAATGATTTCCTGGCTCTGGACACCCAGTGAAATCCAATGACTGAGCGCGCCTGCTGAGATTCCCCAGCACTTAACCCCATTTATGCACGACCTGTTCATTTCAGCAGGGAATCATATTATTGCACAGAAATCTAAAACAGGCCACTTTTCTCTTGAAATGTTCTATATGGTTATATATGTGGTTAACGTTTTTACTGTATTTCATTGTTACCTGTAACTTTGCAGACATTTACAGCTTTGAGAGCAAAGCCAGGGGGCACGGCTTTACTGTACATCAACGGTCTGCAAGGAATTTTTTGGACGAGGTTTTATTTGCTATGCCACGAGTAGCTCAAGATCCCACCACAACTTGAAGTGGGGGGGGGGGGGGGGTGGCGGATGGTTGTACCTTACAGCTAGACTTCAGCAGCACCAAGCCAGCTTTACCCTAGGGCTCTAACCCTGCTGGTCAGTTTAGTTTAGAGATACAGTACGATAACAGGCCCTTCGGCTCACCGAGTCGATCAGCGATCCCTGAACATTAATGCTATCCTCCACCCACTAGGGACAATTTGCATTTATACCAAGCCAATTAACCTATAAACCTGTAAATCTTTGTAGTGTGGGAGGAAACCGAAGATCTGAGAAAACAAACGCAGGTCATTAATGCACATCCAGGTCCCTTTTAAATATGAGAGTTTCTACATCCATTGTCTGTTCGGGCAATGAGTCCCAGACCCACGCCCATCTGCATATTATGTTTTTTGTTGCAAATTTTTCTCAAATCCTACTGCCACTGAGGTTAAATCTATTCCACATTTACGGACCGAGTTAAGGAAGACATGCTCTTGCTCTGCACCTTATCTCAGCCTCGATTTCTTAACCTTCAAACCAAAGACAGACGCAAGTTGCTGGAGTAACCTATTCCTTTTCTCCAGAGATGCTGCCTGATGGACTGAGTTACTCCAGCCTTTTGTGTCTGTCTCGGGTAAAGCAACTGTATTCTTGAAATTCTCTAATGTTCTATCCATGTAAATGTTCTATCTTCAGATTTCAGGTCTGTTCTAGGAACATGGGCCATCAGTGGAATACACATACTTCCCATTTGGTTGTATGGGTACCAGAAACTGATTTTAACAAAGTCACTTGTGCTGCCTGTAACTGCTGCCTCTATCTACAGCGAGTGGTTTGTAACAGGATTACTCATCTCTGGAAGGATACTTTGTATGGGTGCGGAGGTGAGAAAAACACTGGCATTTAAACATTAACAAAAAAAACCTTATTTCCAGAGCAGTTAACCGAGAGATTTGTTCCCATTTACAGCTCTGGTGTATCTGGATCCATATCGTATTCCTTGTACAAAATGAAGACAAAGGAAAATAATGGACAGATTATCTATTCACTCAAGACTAGTTTACTCAGGAACTCGACTCTGTTGAATGAAGGTAGTCGGACACTGCAATACAATTACGTACAGTATAATTTAAGATTTAAAATGTTTTCACTGAACTTGTTTGTGTTAGTCCATTTATTTGAGGGAGAGAGTTTTAAATTCTTGAACATTTTCACCATGACAAACCTACATGTCAATAGTAGTATTGTCTGCACTTCCAATTTAAACGTTCAAAAGGTATTAAATGTTATTTGCTTTAATTATTACGTCTTGATTATGGATTAGTTAGAGAATTATTCTAAAGTTACTGCATTCTTTTATTTTTGAAGTAAATAGCGAGGAAAAAGTGCAGAGATTTACATGGATGTTGCCAGGAATTGAGGGTCTAAGTTAAAGGGAGAGGTTGGGCAGCCTAAGACTTTATTCCTTGGAGTGTGGGAGAACGGAGGGGTGATTTTGGAGATGTATAAATTCACGAGGGGCAGAAAGAGTGAATGCACGGTATTTTTTCCCAGGGGAGGGTAAAATCAAGAACTACAGGGCATTGGTTTAAAGTGAAGAGAACCTTTTTCTATTCACAGTGGTGGGTATGTGGAACGAGGTGCCAGAGGAAATAGTTGAGGCAAGTACATTTAAAAGATATTGGGAAGAAAGGTGGAATCAGGGGTCTTTTGTTCACCGCTTATCTCTCCATCCTTCCCTGCTGCACCAACTTACCTGCCAATCAAGCCCTCCTTTCCTGTATCCACCTATCACTCACAAGCTTGTCAAACGTCCCCGTCCACCACTTTACACTGGCTACTCTCCAACTCCATACTCAGTGTAGATGAAGTGTCTTAACCCAAAACATTGGCTATTTCCCTCCACCAATGCTGCCTGTTCAGAGCTCCCTAGCTGTTCTGCACCTCTTGCAGGTTTCCAGCATTTACAGTCTCCTGTACCTGCAACCACCCCGAGTTGAGTTTGAGCACTGTACATTTTGTTTTCAATTGATGAATGCAGTGTTTATTTCATTTCATTCCCTCCCCCCCCCCCCCTGAATTCAGCTAGGAAACCAAACTAGCTTTGCAGCGCAAGTCATGGAGAGTATAAGGAAATAGGAGGAGTAATGCCCCTGTCCCACTTAGGCGATTTTTTAGGCGACTAGACTGTCGCCACATGGCCGCCGGGGTGTCACCTGTATGGTCTCCTCAGTCGCCCAAATAATTTTTTTTGGAATGTTTAAAACCTTTCGACGACCGTGGGCATGTCGTAGCTCGACTTCTCCTGACGTAGGTGCTGTCGAAGGTTGTCGCCAGGGTGACATAGGTTGTCGCCGGTGCGGACTTTGGTGAATTCCATTGGCGACTACCTATGTCAACCGGCGACTGAATTGTTTTACCTTGTCACAGCTTGCCGTGTGTGGATGTAGGTTGTCGTAGGTGGACGTTCTAATGGGTCGCCGGATGTTGGTAGCTTGTCGTCGACTAGGTGGTAGGTTGTTGTAGACATTGTCGTGGGGGGGGGTCCATTAACGTGTGTCCTTATAGGAAGGAACCATGATGGTGGTTATACTCCAAAGCTGACACAAAATGCTGGAGTAACTCTCTGGAGAGAAGGAATGGATACTGTCTGTCTCGTTGTGTAATATCTAGACTGCTTCAGGTCTCTTCATTGTTTCTGTCCCCGTTCCCCATGACCTTCAAGCTTCTAAACTCCCAGTGATATTGATCTTAAATTTTCCCTGCTTTTTTCTGTCATCGTCTTGTAGGAGTAGCAATGGATGACCTGAGGTGCTTTCAGGTTGGAAGCTGTTATTGCCAATGTAACCATTTGGAACAGCAGAGAGACTGCAAATGACAGAAAGCGGGAATTAGTGTAGAGAATCTACTCTCCTAAAATAAACTAGCTTGCCATTATGGTTAAAGGGGCATGTAATTTTCCTTTAAAAAAATATGATCTGTCCATTTGTTGTGAAATTCTAAGACCAGCTAGCACTTCAACACGCGAGGACGTACATGGAACTGCACACGATTTCAGCCTTCGTGTTTTGTTGAAGATGCCAGAATCTGCAGTGCCTCACGTATACATTTTAAGTCTGTTTTCACTTATTTATGGTTCATCTTAAAGCGATTACATCACCAAACATGTTTATTTTTCTCTTCCTCAACAGCTAAGACAAAAGCAGTGTTTCATTATGCATTAACCTTACAAGTGAGATATTTAATTCTAATAGCAGCACAGCAGATAGCTCTAAGATTGCTTCTCATAGAAAGAAAACACAAACAAATCTAATTCCAGACATTTGTTTTTCTCTGTTAAAAGCAGGCAGGACAAGACATTGTAGCCTATACCAGAACAAGTTATAATCTGAAAATAAAGGAGAAATTTTAATAATATTAAATGATTGCTCTTTGGTTATCAAGTTTAATGGGGATTCAAACTGACTGCATTATTGCTGTATGTTTATTTATACTTCCATGAACTGAAGCAAAATGTCAACCATGAGCATGTTAATAAAATCAGTTATTAAAATATTGTAGATATGACAAAGTTTACAAGATTCACAACTTAAATGCTGGAGGGATATAACAGCGCGAGATGTGTTCTTGAAGAATTGCAATCAATTTTTATCATCATGTTCTTAATTCACACAAGTATTTACAGAGCAGGTGCTGATTGACCAGGACCACTTGGTAAAAGCCAGGTTTGGGGTGAGCCAAACTATGATGTACCATGGGATCACCTGTCTACAATTAAACTCTCCGGTGCAAATCTATTCCAAGCAATTTTATGACAAAAAGACAGCAAACAACTAGGAACTATTCCGTAGGAACAACTACGGCACGATGAACCTCACTATAATCCGTTTTTTTTTTTTTTTTTTTTAAAGTGGCCCTAATCATTAATATTGCTTTGACCCAACTTTATCAGATTAGAAGGCCCTATACAGAAGGCACAATTGATAAAACACATCTTACTAATTCATCTCCACTAGCTTGTAACAACTGAGTAACATAAACCCTTAAAGATGTAAAGTAGAAAATAGGCCAATTAATCAAGACACCAGAAGAAAAAGTATTTGCAATTGGTTCACTGTTAAAAGATATAGCTCCAATTTACATCAACATTAAACAGTATTCATCTTTGATAAATCAGCAATATTGCCATAAAAAGTCGCTGGAACAACAAATAATATTATCTGTGCCCTTAATGAAAGTCAGAAGCAGCAGCAGGACAGTGAACCCAGTGTACTTATTTTTTTCCATTTTAGATGTATGATATTTCTACTTCATGCATTCAGTATAGAAAGTACCCGAGAATACAATGCATGTTTCTTTGCAGACGGAAATACTTGAGTATTGAGCAAATCTGAACTCTTATTACAAAACTCACAGCTTAAGTATCAAGACAATACGATTTCCTGACTACTTAATTCCAAAATGTATTACCAGTGCTATTGTTTGATGAATCCACACAAGCTTTTAACTTGCCATTAGGAAACAGTTAATGGAGCTTTAAATCATAATAGGATTTTTAAAATTCATAAGGTTGTGAATATAAGAGTTAATTAGGCCAGCTGATGTGAGCATTTTTATGCTAACGGAATTATATAAAACCTCAAACCTGCTTAAGACTATTGTACATCCAACATGTGGCCATACCAACTAAACAATCCGTGGATGGTCTTCAATATCCACAAATATCTAGAAATGGTTGCCCTCGTTGCGAGACTATACTATCATGTCCCAAACTCTCGTCATGCTACAAATGCATTCCTGTGGTCACTAAATATTGGAAGAAATGCCCTGGCAGCACATCACTAGTGTCATTCTGACAATAAAGGTATAAACAGTATGGCTCCTTACAAGCACAGCAGTGGCAAGAGGGCATTTGAGATGGCAATTTGAAGACCTGGTTTTATTCTGATTTTATAATGCCCTTTTCACTAAATACAAAACATACTTGTAATCCTGCAATGCCGACCTCCCTTAAAAAAAAAACATGCACTGCTCTTAATTTCATTCATGCAGATGTTTTGCATTTAAACATTTTCTAGGCACAATTTAGGAAAATCATTGCTATTCCATGTTAGTTTACCTCATGTATTCATAAAGAAAACAAACTTGCTGGAAATCTGAAAGAAATTGAGAAATAGCTGGAAACACTTAGGACAAACAGCATCTGAGGGATGAGAAAGAGTTCCTGTGTCAGGTCAAGTACGTTTTTTTTTAGGACAATGCAAACTCAACACACGCAAGTACACATACACCAGGAGCAAAAGGAATCCACTTCAATCTGTTTCACCAGTCTGCAAGGACATGACTGATCTGATTATATTTCCAATTCTTCACCCTCTTGCTAATCAAGAATCTAGCTACTGCTGCCTTAAAAATATTCAGACAGTTCAGAAGATGGTGCAAACAAAGTTGCAAAGACTTGGCATACCAAGAGGAATTTACGATTCAGTTTTAATGGCACTACTCTTCCCGTTCTAGATTCTCTCACCATTCACCCTCACAACTCCTCATGATCTTATATTCAATATAATCACCCCAAACTTTTCTAAACTTAACAGATATAAAGTTTAGCCTGCCTTGTAACAGAACCCTGAAGACTCTCGACCCGAAACGTCACCCATTCCTTCTCTCCAGCGATGCTGCCTGTCCCATTGAGTTACTCCAGCATTTTATGTCTACCTTGTAAGAGAACTCGCCCATTCCAGACCATTTTCCAAACTGCTTCCAGTGGAATTGCACCTATTCTTAAATCTGATAACCAATTACAAACACAGTACCGCAGAGGTGGTCTCATCAGTACACTATTTAACTGGTGGACAACCCCCCTACTTCAGTATTTTCTTTTTGGTTTACTTTAGAGATACAGCGTGGAAACAGGCCCTTAGGCCCACCAGGTCCGTGGCGACCAGCAATCCCTGCCCACGAACACTATCCTCTGGACAATTTACATTTATACCAAGCCAATTAGCCTACAAACCTGTACGTATTTGGAGTGTGTGGAAACCGGAGCTTCCCAGAGAAAATCCATGCAGTTCACGGGGTGAAAGTACAAACTCCGTACAGACTCCGTAGTCAGGATCAAATCCAGGTCTCAACTCTACTGCTGCGCCACCTTGCCAGCAATAAAGAATAACATGGTTAGCTTTCCCAGTTCCTTCATCCTCACCATCTGGATCATCCTCAAAGACATCCAGACCCCTCTGCAGCTCGGAGCTCTGGAATTTCTCACCATTCAAATAATGGTTTTTCTTTACTTTTTTCTGGGCAAAAATTGAGAAATCTGCATTTTTCTATATGTATTCCATTTACCAGATCTTTTGTCAACTCATATAATAACCTACCTAAAATTATTTGGTAGCCTCCCTCTGTCCTTCCCAGAACACAACTTTTCCATCTAGTTTTGTCAACAGCAAACTTAGCAACCACACCTTTGATAGTTTCATCCAAGTTATTTATATAAATGGTAAATAGTAAAATAAATGGTAGACAGTCAAGATCCTAGCAGATCCTGCTGCGCACCATACATTAAATCCAACAGTTACTATTTTCCCATGCTGACTGTAAGCAAACCAGTCTTATATCCTTGCCAATGTGCTACCTCCTACACCATAAGTATAATTTTACAATTACCTTAAATCCTGCACCATATCAATGATATCATGTTTGTCCATTGGTTTCCATCCACAATGAATGGATCATCCTCCAAGAACCCAACAAATTGGTTAAAAAACATTCCCCTTCCACACAATCACGTTGGCCTCGCTTAATGTTCTCGTTTTGCTAAATGCCCCACAGTAATGTCTTTTAATAACAGCTATTAACAGTTTTAGCAGTTTAGTTTACTGTAACGCATACCGAAGTACAGTGAAAAACCTTTTTGTTGCGTGTTATCCAGTCAGCGGAAAGAGTATACATGATTACAATCAAGCCGTCCACAGTGCATGGCTCGATTATAATCATGTACAGCATGCAACTAAATAAAAAGCTTATCAGTGGTAGGTGTTAAGCTAATTGGCCTGAGATTTCCTGGTTTCTGGTTGCACTCTCTTTTGAATAAGTCATTGAGTTAGAGTCATACAACACGTAACGGATCCTTTGACTCAACACGTCCACGCCGACTAGGCTGATCCCATTTGCCTGCATTTGGCCCATATCCCTCAAATTAAATTTGTTACTCTCCAATTCCCACATCAACTATCTCACTAGCCACTTTCCGTTTTCAGCAACTCTGCACAAGGTCCATCAGAACACAAGGACTGATCAGCCCAAGTTCTACTTCCTTGGTGGGTGCAATTTTTCCTGAGTTTGTCCCACCCTTTAAGTCTACAGCTCTCGACTTCCCTGTGGATAATGTGGTGCCTGCAGTCATGTGAAAGGTACCATGTCTTAAAATACCAGTGATTGAACAATCAGCTAAGAAGCAAAGACCGAGGTGGTGCATGAACACTATATTTAGCAGATCAATAATATTTTGTAGTAGTACAGTTACAGAATATCACAATGTTTGTTACAAACAAGCAATACTGGCTTGATGGTTGCACATAATATTGGGCGCTGCAGCCTGTTACGTCGTTACACTAAAAGTTTCTGTACACAAATAATGAAATTAAAACAACAAAATTATGATGTTGTTGTACAAATTCAGCGTGGCACTAATACAGGACTTCCTGCTCAAGTATCAAGGAGGTGTCTGTTTGTGGTCTTGCTTTTAACAGCAGAGGCTGAATTTGGTAATAGTGTATAGCAACTGCTTGTCAACACAATTCAGGAAAATACAAAAATACTGTTTACTTAAATGTGCAATAAAATGAACACAGTTGACTTTTTTTTCATTTCCATGTCCACAAATGTTATCAAAACTTTATTTACTTAATGTGGAATATGGCAACATTATTCCCAATGAGGAATATAAATTGAATTTTAAAAATTGGATGACACAAATGGTACCTAAAAACATCAGTTAGTGATCCGACACTGAACTTGTGCACCACAAACCAACTTCTAGATATATTCCTTTAATACTTCAGTTTAAAAAAAAAAAATGTGCACTTCAACAAATTCACTAAGGCCACCCATGCTATAGATACCTAGGAATATAATGACATACTGTAATGTACAGCAAACTGATCACTGTGCCCTTAAGGTTGTCATTTTGGAAATTGTGATGTAAGCAAAATAAGTTGTCTTTGTGGACTCGCAGTGCAATGGCTGGCACCTGTTAGCATACTCGACATGGAAATGTGGTAACTTTCAAGATGCAAAACAAAAATAGGTAAAAAGGCCTGAATGTTTGAAATCCACTTGCACATCCTGAACTCTTATGCAAAGAAATATTTGAATTATTTTTCAAAAATTACTTTTGATCAGCAGCAAACGATTTGAAATATAATTAAAATATTAAAGGCTGCAGCTGCAAAAAAAATGTTCACTTGCTGAGACAAATCCTCCACGCCCTCAGCATTTGCAAACTTTACGATACAATGACATGTCATGGCAACTGCTTCTGGTCAGATCGTTCCTAGTCTCGGATCCATTACATTAATTTTTTTTTTCCTGTTGCCTTTACCTTGGAGCTTAACACCTAAAAGAAAATAATTACCCTAACGGTATTAAGTGTAGTTACTGGATTGTTTCACAGTATGCTTCTCCCTTTCAGTCCAGGGAATAAAGACTGCACGTGACCATTTATTCCTGTCATGATTCTCAGCATCCCTGTCCATTCGTAGGTTGAGCTAACAGAAATGATCGGACTACTTCCTCTGTGGACTGAGTACTGCCATTAACATCCTCGAGGGCATCGCTAATGGCAAACTGTCGATCTCGCAGTCGGTTCCAGTTGGACAGAATATTATGGTACTCAAATACCTTCTCAAAATTGCCAACAGAGTTGTACAGTTTGATGAGACCTCTGTAATCATATTCCAGTCCGCTGTAACCTTCGCCAAATAACTTCTTTCCTGCAAGAAAACACATAGAACTCTTGTTATTTGCCGAGTAAAACAAGCTCGATTCTTTGAGAAACGAATCAAGACACTTCAATCTGAAATCGAAAATGACAGTGATTTATATTTGAATCAGAGTAAGTGGCCTTCAGGTAATATGAACATCTGATAAGAAACTTAAGAGCAAAGTTTTAGACTGGGCTACATCCAGATCCTGATCAATTTACAACCTGTACTTATGTACACGTCTTATGTAGTAAAATATTCATGATATTTCACAGCTTAATGCTCAACTCAAATAAAAGAAAAATTAAGAAAGGTGACAACAGTAGGTAGAATTAAGAAAAATCTTATTACATTGTTTTCTTTTCATTGAACGTTATACAGAGAGCTATACAGTACTGAACCAGCCCTTCAGCCCACTATGAGATTATGTTTTTTGTGACATAGGAGGCGACAAATTGACTGACGGCCAGTTTTCACAATAATTCACACTTCCATATAGCCTATTCTCTCACAAGCTCATCAACTTCATGATTATCCCACTACCCATCTATATTTGGGATAATGTACAGGACTGACCAGCATTTTTTTGGAATGTGTGAGGAAACCAGAGAACTTGGACAAAAGTCATACAGTGTAAACTCCACAGACTGCAGTAACCACACAGAGGTCAGGACTGAACCATGATCGCTGGAGTTGTGAGGGAGCACCAATGCTCTTCTGTCACCGAGGAAGGTTAGTGCAAGAAATACATTTGGAGAAATTATTAGTTAAGCATTGTTGCACTGTTGCAGAAAGTTTAGTGAGGGCCTAAATAAATTCAATCGAGGCTTGATGTGTAAGCCATTATTGACATTGGATATCCAAATTATTACAACAAATATTGCCTCTCGTCAGATAAGGCGACACTGGGCATAGATGCGGATGACTGACAAAATTAAAATGATGGAAGTGCACACAATGGGCATCGTGAGACAGAACAGCGTGCAACTTTTAACTGGTTCCTTTCAGTGCTGTGGGATGGACAAAAGCCAGATCCAGTGTAACAGATGATGAATCGATATAATTCAGTGCAACGTTTTGGAGGAGGAAAAGGGTTAAAACGGGTAATATTTGACATTGCCTAACTTTTGGCCATGGCCATTTATTTCTTGCATAGCATTTCAAGGCAGAGCAACATAACTATCGGTGTCCTGTACTCTAAATGTTAATTTCCCATTGATAAACACCCTGAAGGGTAGCTAGTTTTAATAACAGTACAGATACAGAAATGAGTGAAAAGACAGAGTATTCAAAATTGAAATGGTTGCAATAGAGGTGCGCTATGGCGTGCAGGCGAACAAACCAACACAAATGTATGGCAACCAAATGAATCCACTTTTAATGCACAAACACCAGATAATATAGCTTACTAATATGAAACATAAAACTTCAGTAGTATTTTATTTGACGGAAAGGCAAGACAATTTATGCAATAGTTTGGATATGTTGAAAATTACACTGGCAGATTTAATTTCGAACAAGACGATGAGTTCCATTTCAGTGAAGGAAGCATAGGGCCACATTACGCTCGGACAATTTACTGCATGGTTGGTGATTAGAGGTCTCTTTAAAACAGTGCCTGTCTCTGGAATGTGGAAGTGTCTGAAAATAAAAGTATTACAGCAGACGTACATTTGCCAATTAAAGAAACTCGAAGGGGCAAGGTGAATTGATGCTGCTATAATGGTGGGAGATCAGAAAGACAAGCTTAATTTTTTTTTAAGCAGTAGTTTAGTAAGACCTCAGGAACACACTAGTGTGAAGAAGAAACATTCTCAATGCGCATCTAAAACATCTAATATAGTTTATATGATAACGTGGAGGTGGGAATGATGCAAGAGGAGAAGTTATAATAGCCAATTTGTTCATCTGATTTTCATTTACTGTTAATATTAATCTGGCACTAAGGATATTAAGCCTCAATACTACAAGAAAGCCCACAGGCAGCATCCACTTAGAATGCCCACTTGCCTGACAAAAAAAAAAAGATATAAGGTGACTAAAGATCACAACTCAAGTATGAACAAAACTACATTAGAATCATCCACTGTCATTCAGGGCTAAATGAGCTGGTGAACAAGGATTACACAAGTTAAAATGCTGACGGCAGTCAACAGGTCAGACAACATCTGTGGAAAGAGAATGAGTTAGTTGATGGTGGAGGTCAAAAACCCTTTGTCAGTTCTAACGGTTAAGGAAAATACAAAAAGTGCTGGAGTAACTCAGCGGGTCAGGCAGCATCCGTGGAAGGAATGGACAGGCGATGTTTCTGGTCAGGACCCTTCTTCTAATGGCCCAATATAGCATTCTTTGGTTTGGTTTCAGATTTTCAGGACTGGCCTTTTTAAAAAAAAAACATTTTCACATAAACCAATTACCTTGTAGAAATTATACAAATAACCCAGCCATCAAATTAGTTACAGTAATATCTATTATTATTGGTAGAATGGCATTAACAAAGAAAATGCAGATGGTAGTTTTGAACTAGCCAACCATTCATTCAAGGCATTGACAATAGTGAAATAGCTTGACAGAGTAACACTGGCATTAAATGCTTTGACTTGCACTTGCAGCACTGGTTGTGCAATTAACAAATCACTAGACAATTCAGACTTTCTAAGTACACTTTTGCTTGCAAATTTCAAATCTGACTGGACGCTGTGCCACACCATTTAGAAATCAGACAATGCAGTTAAACTGGACTTCTCTGTACTTGCCTCTGGCTGCCAATTCTAGATACCCAACCACATCCTCAGCTCATTGCTGATACAAGTATCTCTGCGCTGAAACACAGGTGGTCAGACACCAAAGCATTTGACCTCCTGGTGTGTTTGTAATCCCAGAGTCCAGCATTAACATGGTGAGCTCAGTGGCCAGGTGCGGCCTCTCAATTCTGTGTTGGAATGGCCTCATTTATTTGAATATGATTGCGACCTTCATTAATAACCGGTTCATTTACTTTTCCTTGTTCTTTTAATTTCTAGTACTTTAGGGCACTTCCAATAACTTCTTTAAAAATTACATAAGCCTATTGAACAGTTTTTGACTGCAGTTCAAAGTCCTTAAACAGCAGTAAATTCTGGAAACCACTTGATACTAGTTGTTCCTCATAATCCACTCCATTTATTGTAGATACAGCGTGGAAACAGGCCCTTCGGCTCACCGAGTCAGTGCTGACCAGCGATCCCCGCACATTAACACTATCCTACACATACTAGGGCCAATTTACAATTGTACCAAACAAATTAACCTACAAACATGTATATATTTGGAGTGTGGGTGGAAACGGGAGCACCCAGAGAAATCCACACAGGTCACAGGGAAAATAAACAAACTCAGTACAGATAGCACCCGGGTCTCTGGCACTCTAAGGCAGCAATTATACAGCTGTGCCATAATGTCACCCATTTCATGAGGAGTTTCTTAAATAAAGATCCTTCCATACTTGGATCAGTGTTGTGTGGGCACAGAGCTGGTGCAAAGCTGATCCACTCACTTTTGAAACTGGCAAGAATGCCAAAATATATCCTATCTATGATAAAAGCACACATTCTGTCTTCTTCAACTGTACAACCTTCGGTTTCTAATCATAGGTGAAAGAAGGCCATCAGAAGGATAAAATAGAGGGCCAAAGTTGTTTTTACTGATGATTAAATTAAATTTGTAAGGACAATATTCAAATTAATCAAATTAATATCAGTTTCAATTCCTGCCAAACGTCAAAATCAAACAAACTAATAGATGGTCAGGAGGCAATTTTCATCAAGCAAGTAAGAGTTTCATTGTTCTGTTGTTCGTATATACTACAATTATTAAACACTCTTGATGTTTAACAATGGAAGCAACACTTACCTGGTCACTTGCAATAATTCACTACTTGCAGCGGTAGCGTAGGGGTTTGGTTGTGAACAAATTTAATCATTCTGTCCTATACTCAACATTTAAATTGTATCATGTCTAGCGTTATTCAGAGAAAGCAAGAGAACTTGTCAGGCAATTCGCATAAACTACACGAATAAAAGTATTAACATTAACCCTGGCCACATTGCATTGAACATGCAGATATGAAAAGTTACAGGTTTCATAGAATTAAAAAACCCTCAGCTATTTTAGCATGTGTGTAAGAGTAACAATAATAATAATGTAGTACTTATTACTGCTGCCTCACAGCTCCAAACACAGATTTAATCCTGAGCCTTGGTGTGGTGTATACGGAATTTGCATTTTCTCTGCGTGGAAGCTCAGTTATTTCCAACATCCAAAAGACAATCTTGCGGCTTAATTAGTAACTTCAGTCAGTTCAGGTAAGTAGCAAAAGAACCATATGGGAGTTAAGGGCATCTGAGAGAGAATAAGTTGCATGTCCATAGGGCAAAGCACCCGTTTTGTTTAGAGCTGTCCCAATAGCCAGAATGCCCACTTCCCTTGTTGTACAAAGTAAATGTAGCAAGGTCCTTCAAAAAAGCATTTCAAGTAAAACTAGATGCTAAAAATGTCAGGAATTTGAACAAAGAGTCAGATTTTAATACAAAGGGGGGTTTGGAAGGAATTCAAAAACGACCTCAGAGGTTAACGCAGATTTATCAAATGGAGTCTTTACACAGCTTACTTTTTAAATGTTAAAAGACTCCTAATAGAAAACCACTCAGAAAAGGAGGTATGAAATCACACAGGGAATAAAAAAAGGAAAAGGACCAGGCCAAACATATATGCCAAAGACCTGGTGCCAGATGAGGTATAGGAAGTAAAGTATTAGATGAGTTATAATTTGGAACACTGGAGCCCAGTAGGAATAGCACTGGATTGAATAAATCTAGAGCTAGTAAAGTCTCGGATGAGAATTTTAGCATGGATGTTATACAGTGCAGGCTGAATTAAGGATATTACAAAGGCAGATTACCCGTACAAAATTCCACCAAGAGTCAATCAGCCAAACAACTTCCCTTCGTGATGTAGATATTCAAATATATAAATAGGTTAGATTTATGCCTATTCAAGTCACCTTTCTTCACACTGAGAGAGAAGATTGCAAACAACCTTGTTTCTGGAATAGACATATTCGTGAATGCCGATCTCTCCCTTACTCGTAAAACTAAGTGCAAGATTTTCAAAGATAAAAACAGAAAATGCAATAAACACCTGGCAGGTCAGGCAGCATCTGAGGAGAGAGAAAAATAATTAACTTTTCAGGTATTCATTCTGATTTAGGGTTGTTAATCTGAAATGTTGTCAGTTCTCTCCTGATGCTGTCTGATCTGCTTTGTACTTCCAGTACTCTTTTATTGTTGGAGTCTCTGCAGCTTTTTTTTTTCCTTTTCAGACTACTTTATGGCGACATGCCTTTTGTAATCACTTCTCCTTTACAGTGATAGAGAAGCCGGCAAGTAGTCATGCTTGCATACAGCACCATTTGGGTCTTTGCATGAAACTCAAAAGCAGGGACAGGTCTGAAGTACCGATGGCAAGCAGCACTAGATTTGCAATTATTACCTGTCAAAATCTTGGTCATGACTGGAACCTTCATTTGAAGTTCAAATACAAAAGCATGCAATAAAAATAGGAGAGTTTGGCACTTAATCCTCAAATTGAAATTACACTTGTACGTACCTATTGCTATAGATCTTAGATAAAGCTTTTCAGCATCATCATATTGATTCATATCATAGTTATAGAGAGAAGCAAGATGTCCCACTGACAATGCCACTTCATAATCTTCTTGGCCTAAGAGTTGCTCCTTAATTTCAATTGCTTTAATGTGCATTTCTTCTGCTTCCTACAAAGGCAACAGAAATGTTACTAAGAATTGTTACAATTGAGATGACTTATCTTTCAAGGCAATTATTTTGCAGCATTGCCCCTTCACAGACATGATGTCAACTACTATAAGTTACTGCTTTACATACTTGGGACAAAACCGATTCAAATATTTTCTGAAGAAAAACATTTTTAATAATAGAGAACATTCAATTTAATATTTTTGTCATGTTATTCCAATTATTTAACATTACCATGACATCAGACGTTATTGATATACATCTCTTTTAACAAGGATTCCAATGAATTAGTAAAACATAAAACAGCATGGCACAGGAATAGGTCCTTCGGCCCACAATGTTTGTGACAAACATGATGCCAAGTTGAACGGATCCTACCTGCCTGTACATGATCCATATCCCTCTATTTCCTGCACTCGATGTGCCTATCCAAAGGCCTCTTAAACGCCACTATTGTACCTGACTCCACGCCACCCCTGGCAATGCTCTCCAGGCCCCCCACTACTATTTGCGTAAAAAACTTGTCCTGCATACTTCCATTAAACATTCTCTGTCTCATCTTTCTAGCCCTTGTTGGACTCCTTGGCCCTAGGGTTGGACATTTCCACCCTGGGAAAAAGGTTTATGTCTGTCTACATTATCTATGCCTCTCATAATTTTAAATGCCCCTATCGAGTCTCCTTAATCTCAAGCATCACCCGTGAAAAGCCAATTAGTGTGCAAAACACCAATTAGTGTGCAATGGTAGGAGGTTTCCTGTCCACGAGACCTTTGCGATAGCTGCTATCAGGATCAGCAAGTAGTTCTGGACGTATACAATGCAAGGTTGCAACACTTGGTTGCAGACAACACTTTGCTCGTTCCAGAATATCATTGAGTTTCAAGCATCCTAGAAGCCGTCTTTCCCAACAATTACAGTTTTTCCAGCAGCAATGAATATTTGTATCAATGGCAGTACCTGGGAACAGCCCATCCAACACTGAGTCCCATGTTATACAGCTGTTCAGAACGGGCTTTCACAAATACTTCGGCATCTATCCCCTGATCTAAGTCGCATTCTAGAAGGTGATGGGTAACGGAGTCATTTTCAGAGCAGTCGTTACCAGGTCACCATTCTGACCATAAATGAAAGAAATGACACAAATAGCCTCTCTCACCACTAACCAAGTAGCGTTTTGTGCTTGTTGAAATTTTTGTGATGAGATATTCAGCCAAATGACTGACAGTTTTCTCAGAAAGACACTTGACAGGATCCACCATCTCCTTTTCCAGCTGAGCTCTGATGAACTGTTGTGCAGCACACTGGTGCATGGATATGCATGTTCAAAATTGTTATCATGGATAAAGTGTTCTAAGGACAGATGGTGTTGAAATGCATAACTGAAATGAACATGCTGAGGCAATGTGGGGAGACCCATCCTTCGCAGCAAATGGATAAATAGACAGAACATCAACGCTGGTGAACGCTTGGATACCCAAGGTGCAAGAACAGTGTGAAGTAATCAATCACAAAAAGTAGCATCAAAGTGAAGGCTACATCAAGTATATTTTCTTGACAAAGACGTTTGTTCCCAGGGTTCTGCCATCTCCCTCTGATGCTATATAAGTGTTTCAAAGCTAAAGAACCTCATGTTTGCCCTGAGATATTATATTAAATTAACCTCAGCAGCATACTAACCTAATATCCGGGGCCAATCCTGACCAATATCACTGAACTTTGTTTCCATGCAAGCACCAGCATCATTTGCCGTCTATTGCAAGTTTGCGTTTCTCTTGTCGCAGCTAAAGGACAGAATTTTACGTTCGGCAAGTAGGTGATAAAACAACAAAGATTTTCCGAAATAGGGATACTTCATTTGCAAGGCATGAACATAAGTATTAGATAGAGGGTGGGTAAGACAGGAGACAATAAAATGGGCTCTGAAAATATCAATCCTCGAGTCAGAAAGCTCTGCATTAAGCACTACCTTGAACTTCCGCATTGATTGATAGAGTCTGCCCAGGTTTCCATAGTGCTTCGCTGTCTGCACATTGAATTCTCCAAAGGCTTTCTTTGCTAACTGGAGTGAAGAAAGGTGCAAATCGTGGGCCTCCTGAAGGTATCGCTGCTCAGTTTCCTTGTTATGGCAGTCAATAGCAATCTCCTCCAATATAAGTGCTGCAACATAAACAAGTTGGAATAAACTTTTAGTATTCTGATAGAGCTTATGTTAAAGTCATCTACCTTTCCTATTTTGAAAAATATACAGCACACTCCACTTGAATTTGCCAGCTTAACAAAAAAGCAAGAATTTCATTGATTAGTTTGGGACATAATAAAACACTCTTGCCTCTCGACATTCATTATTTGAAATCAGGATTTTTTTTTAAAACAGCACAACAAATGTCAAGAATATCACAAATTAATGTAGTACAATACTAAAATTGATCAGAAACATAAGCAAAAGCAATAATTATATTTGATATCATTTTCACAAACTATTCACTTGTGAGCTGACTACGACATGAGTGCTGTTGGTAGAGGAGTCATCTCCATCTGGACCCTTTCCTTGACTCATGTAGATGTCTGTATACTGAGACAGCAGCTTGTCGCCACACCAAAACAAAATAATATCTTATTGCCAAATAAATGGCAAACCAAGGAAAAGTTAACGTTCAATGTTCACTTCAATATCTACAACTGAGGAAGGAGGTGACAAGGAAGCCGATACAGAAAGAGGGATGTGGACTCAAAGTTAATGCAAAGAGAACGATAGCAAGTAGCTGCACGATCATCAGTGCTTGACCACGCCTATTAAAGTATTTCAAAGGAAATTGGAGAAAATAGCAGAGATCTAACATTGCCTTCCATAGCTATTTATAATCAGAAAGCACTAAAATGCCAAAATGCATATTGTAATTTAAGGTAAAACCAATGAGTTTATTTTCTGCAATCGGGAAGTTAATAGAATCAAGGACAGACCTACTGAACACCTTCATTGTTTTAATGCATTTCGTTGTCTCTGTACTGTACACTGACAATGACAATTAAAATTGAATCTGAATCTGAAGCTGATCAAGGACAGCCAGAATGCATTTATGAAGGCTATATTATGACTGAGCTTCTGTTTTGACGAGGTGACTGAAGTGGCAGATAGCGAGTGTCAAAGTACATCATTTATGTTGCATTCCAGAAGGCATTTTATAAAGAATCTTATGAAATGCCATTAGCTGCAACCAAAACCTGAAGAGCAGATCTTCAGGAATTGTTCTGTATTAAAATTGGCAGTGTTGCAGATAGCAAAGAACGGTATCTGAGGCTACACCAGAGTGGAAACCTGCTGCAAAGTTGGGCAAAAATGGCAATGGGATTTAACCTCGACAATGTGTGGCGATACATTTTGGGAGGGCAAGCAACGGTAGGACATACACAGTAAATGGTTGGGATGGTGTTGATGAAGAGAGTGCCCTTGGGGTTCAAGTCAATAGATCCTTGAAGCACAGGTGGATAGAAAGTAGTGAAGGACGCTCGCCTTCATCAGCCTTTGTATAGAATACAAGAGCTGGCATGTCCTGTTACAACTTTATATAACTGGTTAGGCGACATCTGGATTACTGTATACAGTTCTGGTTGCCACATTATAGGAAGGATGCAATTGTACTAGAGAGAGTGAAGAGGATATTCCTCGGGATGTTGACTGGATTGGAGCATTTGAGTTACCGGGAGAGAATGGATAGGCCTGGATTTATTTCCCTTGAAGCAGAGAAGGCTGAAGAGCGAGTTAATAGTGGTATAAAAACGAGGAGGATAGAAAGACAAATTCTGTTTCATTACGATGCCATCACATATTAAAGCTATTAAGTTCCAAACACTAAGTTTTGTTCAAAGTTTGCACATTTCCAAAGTATTCAATCTCACCTTCATTAGTACGTTTAATTGATCAGTGGAGACCAGAGATGACAAGATGGATCAAGCAAGTGCACTTGGCTGCTCTTGAGCGCCACCAAATGGCTGCTGCAGAAATAGTCTTGGAAAAAATTCCAGAACAAGATATTCACCCCATCAATGCCCACAGTGCTCAACTTATTTAGGGAGATATAGATAGATTCATAACATAGGGCGGCATGGTGGCGCAGCGGTAGAGTTGCTGCCTTACAGCCCCTGTAGACCCAGGCTCAATTCTGACTATGGGTGCTGTCTGTATGGAGTTCGTACGTTCTCCCCGTGACCGCGTGGGTTTTGTCCGAGATCTTCAGTTTCCTTCCACATTCCAAAGACGTACAAGTTTGTAGGTTAATTGGCTTGGTATAAGTGTAAATTATCCCTAGTGCGTGTGGTATAGGGTTAGTGTGCGGGGATCGCTGGTCAGTGCAGACTTGGTGGGCCAAAGGGCCTGTTTCCGCGCTGTATCTTTAAATTAAACCAAAACTATACAGAGTAAAAGCTTGGCAGTATTATACTTTTGAAAATTTAGCTGAGAATTGTGTTTTCTGGGCTGTTCCTCCATTAACTTAATTGATATTGTCCAAACTGCTGAGTGGTTCCAGAAGGAGGTCTGTTTTGTTTTTTAAACATTTCCCGCATGTGTAATTCTTTTTCGTTTCAGTTCACAATTTTATCCAATGTTTGATAAAATGCATGACTTACACATTCCTTTAAAAAGCTTAGCTCTTTGACTCGAGGTCTAAAGATAGATAGATATTATCGTTGAAGACATTAGTGAGGCAGTGGTGCTGATGGACCCACCACACATCTCTTGTCCTCCATGCAGCTGGCAAGCTCCTCTTGCCTCTACACATGCGTCTTTGTTCAACGTCTTCAGCATCGTCTTGAGTAGCCGTCCCGGGTCATGGGTGGGTTCCCACAGCACAACCTTGTCCTCTGGTCATTGCTGGGTGGCGGTGGCAGTGACCAGCGAGCCTCATCCTTCTCCACCTGATCTTCTCGGTCAGAGGTGGATTCTCCCCATCGAGCTGGGCGTTGGTGATGTGGTCCCTCCAACTGACATTTTGAACTTTTCTGAGCATTCGGGTGTAGGTACCATCGAGAGACTTGGACAGTGCTCGAGTGAAAGTCCATGCCTCGCACCCGTACAATAATATGGTCTCTACAGGTCGAACAATATTGGATGCGGATAATATGCACTGGGGTAAAACATTTGGGTTTAATCCATGCCAGCTCAGTACTTTAGCTGGGCCAAGACAATTTGCTATATATTATTATGCCCTTTTCTTCTTCATTAATATCTCATGCTTCATCCTCATTAAGTGCATGCTTGTGATTTTTACATTCATGGTCAGACTGGTTATGGAAGAAAATTTTACGCATGGCTTGTTTTCAGAATGCCAGCGCCTGGGCATTATCTTAGCGCAGTCTTTTTATTGGTAGTAGACGAGACTACTCAAAGCTTGAATAATCATAAAACTAAAAACAAAATATTGCCTTTATGAATTATACATGTGCTCAAAGGTACAAGTTGAAGGCAAGTCTCAAAAGTACAATGAGTTTTGATCAAACGATCAATTTTAACATACAAACCTTTAACTCTTTTGGAAGAAGCCAACAATAAGTGGTCTTCTGGGAGGATATGAGTGATGATCTCTATGGCACGCTCAGCGTGAAATCTGTTGAGGAAAAGTACACTCAGCATTAAAAATGCAGACTGCTGCTTTTGTCAGGGGAGTGAACCTTCAAACAAAAAGTATCAGATAATTCTAAAGAAAAAGGAAAAAGAAAAAGGAGATGAGAAGGAAGGATGGAGAGCCAAACTAGTATATGGAAGACATGAGCACATCATATATAAACAATAGCAGTCATCTATAGTCAGAACACCTTACAGAATGAGCATTAAATGTGGATTGATGGGTCATGTCAATGTCCGCAAATATATTTTCTAAAATTAAAAATGTTCAAAATGTGTGAAAATATTTTATCTGCATGAATTGAGAGGATGTTCTAACTTAACATGAAGTTCTGAAAAGGATTTCTAAATCACCAGTTTTCTAAAACAAAACACACTAAATGACTTACCGTGCATTGTCAAACTTCCCAGAACTATAATGGTGTACATAAGAGGAATAAGCCAGGTCCTCATGAGCTGTTGCTACATGGATATTCTTGCCTCCAAACACAGACTGTCGGATGTTAAGCGCTGTCTAACAAACAAGAGTTAAAAGTCTACAATTATTAGCCTGTACATGCTGCACGCATCAACTACCTACAAACTTATTTTGAGTACTCTGACTGATATCTAATTGTACAAATTAATCCATGATCAAAACTCCATTTTAGGCCACGTTATGCATGACTACACATAATGAAACTTAAATAGTTTACAATGAGTGCACGGGCACTGTGTCACAGTGACCAGAATAGTCTCAGGTTAATTAGCCAATAAGTCTTTCCTCCTTTGCCAAAGTCTTCTATATTAACTTGCCATTAGCTTTCAATATGGCCATTGGCTAACGTATAAAATTAATGCCCTCTATATTCACACCAAAGACATTAAATATTACAATACAGAATAAGAATGCAAAGGATAGTAGCATTCTTGCACTTGCTCCAAAATTCAACAAGCTCAGAGCCGATCTTTTATTTTAGCACTACTTTCCTTCACGGAACTCCTACCGTTATGATTGTCGTAAGGTCAAAAACCTATGGATCAATGCTTGTTATATACTCTGCAATTGAAATTTTGTAACCTTCCAAAGATTCTCTACTCACTGGGAAGAATTTTTTTTTATCCCTGCCCTGAATGTACACTGTGATCCCTTGTCTAGACACCCTAGCTGGAGAAAATACCATTCTTGCAACTAATTCAATCAAGCCCCAAGAAATTTGTACGTTTTGACTCATTATTCTCGAGTATCGACGCAGCCTGCTTAATATCTCCTCAAATGACAAACTCAACATCCTGCAAAACAAGGTGGTAACATTTTACTCCACTCCCTCCATTGCACATATTTCCTTAGTTATGGAACCAAAAACATCTCCCAAAGGATAATTTTTGGATGAGAAAGAAATATGCTATGGTGGAGGGAATTGCAGTTTTGGATACTGGAAACTAATGGTGTTACCAGCAATTAGACATAGAATAGTGCAGGAATGGGCCATTTAGCCCACAGGGTTTGTGCCAAACATGATGCCAAGTTAAACTGATCAAATCTGCCTGTACATGATCTCTATCCCTCTACTCCCTGCACTTCCATGTACTTATCTAAAAGACTCTTAAATGCCACCATTGGACCTGCCTCCACCTCCACCCCTGGCAATGTGTTCCAGGCCCCAACCACTCTGTAAAAAACTTGCCCTGCAAATCTCCATTAAGCATTCCCCATCTCACTTTTTAGCTATGCCTTCTGCTGTTGGGCATATCCATCCTGGGAAAATAGTTCTGATTGTCTATCCTAACTATCTCATAAGTTTACACACTTCTCTCAAGTCTTCCCTCAAACTCTGGCGTTCCAGGGAAAATAATCCAAATCTATCCAACCTCTCCCTGTAACTGAAACCCTCTAATCCAATCAGCATTCTGGTAAACGTCCTCTGCGCCCTCTCCAAAGCCTTCACCCTTTCCTGTAATGGTGAGACCAGAACTGCGTGCAATACCCCCCAAAAATGGGACATCGGAGGAGACATGTGACTTGATTATTAGTGTTGGTGGAAATAAGGGGAAAGGAAAAGTGGAGGGAACACAACGTTCAGAACATTATTTATAATTGAGACTGAACAGTAACAATTTGGGGATTAATGTTTTAGAGTCGACGTAGACACACAAGGAGAATCTGGTATACGGTTGTGAATGGTATTGAAGTTGAGAATGAGGTGAATTATTGAGAAGCTGAAAGGTTAGTGAGCAAAGCACGTGCTTGAGTATAGAGGTGACAACTCAAGCACAAATTGCAGAACTGATAATCTGAAGTATAGGCGGAGACAGACCAAGATAGTGGTCAAATTAGGCTTTTTATAATATCTACTTGATTGAATATAGTTAGCAAAAACTGTCTGGTTTAGTTTGAGAGAGAGAGTACAGGGAAGACTGCATGGTATTTGTGTCAGGTTCATATATGTTTACTCTGATCTTCCAAAACTTTAGCCTGAGAAAATACTAGGTCATCTAATGTAGCATGTCCGACAAAGTCCAAGAATAGACTTCCTTCCTCTATTCAAATAAGCACATGCAAAGAGGATAGGTACAAATCTCAATGATCCAACGTACCTGATAAATAGCCACTGATTGACAAATATTATCTACGTTCAGCAAGTAAAATCCATAATCTAAGAGGGTATCAGAATATTTGGGATGCTTGGGTCCAAAATGCTCCCTGAAAATAAATGGCTTTAGTTAATATTAAGTCACGTATTATCACAATTCAGACATTTTTATATTGCCCCTTACATTTGACCTCCCAAAGTGGAACACCTCACACTTGCCCGGATTAAACTGCATCAGCCATTTCTCTGCCCGTATCTGTAGCAGATCTATATTCTGCTGGATATCTTGACAGCCCTCTTCATAACCCACCACTACAGCAATCTTGGTGTCATCTATAAACTTACTAATCAACCTGTCTGCAGAACTCCACTGGTCACAGACCTCCAGCCTGTATGTTGGCCTTCCACCTCAACCCTCTGTCTTCTATCAGTAAGGCAGTTCTGAATCCACACGGCCAAATCACTGTTAATCCCGTGCATCCTAATCTTCTGGTCCACACTATCATGGGGGGGGGACCTTATCTAAGATCCATGTAGACGACGTCCACTGCCCTACCCTCATCAATCAACTTCATCACCTCCTTAAACAATTGGATCAAGTTAGAAAGACATGACCTGCCATGTACATGGCCATGCTGACTGTTACTAATTAACCCATTCTCTTCCAAATGGGAGTAAATCCTATTGCAAAGTATCCTCTCCAATAGCTGACCTACCATTAATGTGAGGCTCACTGGCCTATATTTCCCTGGATCTCTCGTGTTGCCTTCTTAAATAAAGGAACAACATTAGCTCCTCTCCAGTCCCCTAGGACCTCGCCTGTGGCTAGAGAAGATGCAAAGATATTCGTCACGGCTCCCACAATCTTCTTTCTTGCCTCCCTCAATGACCTGGGTTAAATCTCATCGGGTTCTGTGGATTTATCCACCTAAAGAATCTTCAACACCTCCTTCTTCTTAATCTCAAACTGCCCTTGCATATTAGTATTTTCCACACTGATCTCACTGTCCTCCATGTCCTTTTTTTTTTTTTAAACCAAAAATAATTTAATCAATTATTAAAAATAATATTTACAGTACAATATAAAACGAAACAAAACACACCACCATAATACACGTCAAACAAACATATGAAATAAACTCCTATACAACTATATTACAATCCCCATCGAGGATGACTTCCACCCCAAGCGGTCTCGGAAATCTCCCAGGGCGCCCGTGGACAGCGTGTCGACCCTCTCATGTGCCACCAGGGCGCGGATGTAACCCGGATGTAAAGGGGCAGGCAGCCGGCTCGGGCAGAGCCCTCTTCCGCCTGGCGTCGTGACTCGCAGATGGCCAGGCCTACTACACATGACCTTCTCCTTGGTGATAACAGATGCAAAGCACTAGCACATCCCCAGACTCCACACACAAATTCCAAGCATGAATCAACACAGCTTGATACTTTTACACGAGAACTTACCGTGCTAAATACACTGCATGCTTTATTAACTGCTCTGCCTTCTTGAATTCTCGCTTCACCACACATGCCTGTAAAGCAAAATTAATTCAATTCCAAGCAACTTGATGACCCGAATATAATTTGGAGATTGTAATGATGATCAATTATAAAGTTAGCATTATTGGGAACTTATTAAAGATATCAGTATTGAGTACAGTTAAACAAAGCTGCACAAGAACAGACCCTTCATGATACCAATAATGCCAAATTAAACTAACCTCATCTACCTGCACAATCCATATCTTTACAATCGTTGCATCTTCATGTGCCTATCTAGATGGCTCTCAAACATCACTAGGATATTAGCTTCCACGCCCCGTATCCCTGACAGTACCAACCACTGTCAAAAAAAACATCCTGCACATCTCATTTAAACTTTCCCACTTTAAACTTTCCAGTGTACAGTACAGAGACAACACTCACCTTAAAATGCACTCTCTTTAGTGTTTAACATTTATACCCTGGGAAATTGCACTATTTATGCATCTCATAATTTTTAAACCTCTATCAGGTCTCCCCTCACCCAACTGCAGAGAAAACAATTCAAGTTTGTTCATCTTCTCCTTATAGTCAATGTACTCCAATCCAGGAAGCAACTCATCTGCATCCTCTCGAAAGCCTTCGTAATAGTGTGGCGACCATGACTGCACACAATATTCTAAATGTTGCCTAACAAATGTCATATACAGCTTCAATGTGACTTCCTGACCCTTACACTTAATGCCTCAACGCATGTGGGTTAAGGCTATGCAAATTTATACTATTAGATTTTGAATTTCGGTACAATTAGTTGGAGCAAGGTTTTACGATGGTTGTACACTACCGATTAATTGAAAGAGGTAACGACTCAGCACCCTTTGATTCATTATAATCTTCATTATTTCAACATTAACCAAAATAAAAAATAACTCACTTTTGAAGCTTGTCTCAAAACATCAACTGCTACTTTCACTGGCAAGCCAACAGTGATTTCCTTCATTGCTTCTACACACCATTTATAAGCCTATTAACAAAGATAAAAGCATTTTAATTGCATGCCTTTTAAACACCAGAGACTCAACAAGTTTAATTAATTGCTACAATTTAAAAAAATCATTTTATGATAATGATTGCAATAATTTTGACCATATTAAAGGTTATGCTACAATAATCATTCATATTACATTAGGTGGATGAAACACAAGCAATTCAGTGCACATTTGACATGAGCCTACCTCCAAGGTCACTGGATGGCCACAAAAAGATTCCATCTCAATTAGGGTGGCAATGTGGCGCAGCGGTAGAGCTGCTGCCTTACATTGCCAGAGACCCAGGTTCAATGCTGACTATGGGTGCGGTCTGTACGGGTTTGTACATTCTCCATGTGACTTTGTGGGTTTTCTCCGGTTTCCTGCCTCACTCAAGACATACAGGTTTGTAGGTTAGGCTTAGGTCAAATTGTAAATTGTCCTTAGTGTAGGATAGTGTTAGTGTAAGGGGTGATCGCAGGGGGAAGTGGACTGAAAGACCTGTTTCTATGCTGTTTCTCCAAAGTCTATTATTTTTAACTACTTAAATCTACATTGCAATCCAAATGATTAAAATGTACATTAAGGTTCCTTGATGTACAGGAAATATCAATGTAGAATCAAAATTAACCTTTCCAAAAACTAGCAAAGTGCCCATAAGAAACAAAATTATCCGCTAATATAAGAATGATTTTCGATAAAAACAATTTAGGCAAAGAAAATGTAACACAGTAGCAAAAGAGAACACAGTGCTTCTGGGAAAGCATGAACATATTTGCACAATATTTTTAACATGACCTGAATATGTGAAAGGAACCCTCATTCTTTCTGGTTAACATTTATTTATACCTTAATGATCTATGTTATACTTTGTTCAGGCAGATGAGATCTCAACAGATTGGAAGTCAACATCCATTTTAGCAACAAATCAACAAATATGCACGTGCCTATGCAGCAGTGTCAAAGGTGCCCCTTTTCTGAGAATGTTGAGACATGTTGAAACTTAACAAACCCTACCTTGTCTGGCAAGTTGAGACCCGGCAAACTTTCCCAGAGCCCAAACCAATATTTCACGTACTGCAACGTAATTATTCACTTCACTTCAATATTTGTGCACAGTTCATGGCACATTTCAAGAGTGATTAGATTTCAAAAGTAATGCTGCTATGGAGAACATATAGCATTCAAATACATGACAGGTATTTGTCAGGAGTCCTTGGATGTTGGCCTCTGTTATTTTTAAACAAAATTTGCAAATACGCAATTTAAAATGTATTTTTAATGGTAATGCTACTGAATGTATAACTCCAACCAGCGTGATAAAAGCAAGTAACAATGATTATTTCATTTGTATTCATTTTCACTCGTATCTGAGCATAATGACGTACTGCAGTGTTGCTGCAGGGACTTGAAACTCTCCTTCAACTTGCAATCTGGACAGAGGAACGGCAGGACATTCCAACATGAAAAACGTTACATAAACCTCGTACATAAAAGGTAACAGAAACAAACTTTCAGGGATGCACCAAAGACATTTGTTGGGAAACGTCACAGCTAATTTCCCCTTTATTGGAACAAGAAACCAGGATGATATTTTGTGAGCTCATGCACAGCAAAGATTGAGATGAGTTTATCATGCGCATGAATTTGGACTATCATATTGCACATTATTTGCATACAATTTGAAATTTTGAACAACGTTCAAACATTAAAAAAAAAACCTATTCAGATTTTCTGATGTGCAATTAAAATAAAATATGCAGCACATTTTGGACAGAACTTACCTCATCATAATGACTTTTAGCAAAAAGTAGCGCACAGAGCTCTCCAAACAGCGCTGCTCTATTTGCCTGATGGCCATGTTTTGCCAACTTTTCAATGTAGGTCTGAGCCAGTTTGTACGTCTCTTCCCCCAAGTGGTATTTACAATTGCCATTACGCACATGGAGCAACCTTGAAAATAAATACATTAGAATTATAACAAATAGTCACTAAAACAAATCACTACTTTTCCACACTTAAAGTTTGTAGTTAAAGTTGCTTTTCGTAGCATATATAGTAGTCGTTGGACCAAATTTCTTTGCCACCCTCCTTGGTCAATAGCGGCTGTCCCCGGTGCTGGACGCCACAGAAATGTTTCAAATGAGGGAAGTGCTTGCAGGGTAAACTTTAAAATACCCAAGTGTCAAAACCGGGCCTCAGTAAATCTCCAGCGGGCGGCGCCGGTTACTAGGAATGCAAAAGAGCCCCACACGAATATCTATGCAGCGGCCAATTTCTTATTTCTCGCGGAGCGTCGCAGCACAGATGCAGAGCCCCCATGTGGCATATACTAATGTACTGTAGTACTGAAATGTTATCTATCACGATGGTCCGAAAGTACGGAATTAAAAATGAACATCAGCTCATTCTGCATGAACACACAGAAAGGAATTTTTATTTTCTTATAGCGGAACAAAGCTAAAGCTTAAATGGAACGCTGAATCTCAATGTGAAAACTGGTGGAGTAACATTTACAATTTTCCCATCCTCAGGAACCACTAGTGATTCGTGAAAGACCACTACTGATACCGCCACAATCTGGAAAGCTACTTGGTGTGTAGTCCATCTTTTCCAGGTGACTTATCTACTGGAGTTATCAACTCCACTAAGTTCTGCCCCTGACTCTCTTGAATGTCTGGCATGTTGCTGGTGTCGTCCAGTGTGAAGACTGATGCAAAAAACGTAGCAATGAAACCGCCATTTCTTTATTCCTCATTGCTTGAGCGGCACGGTGGCGCAGCGGTGGAGTTGCTGCTTTACAGTGCTTGCAGCGCTGGAGGCCCGGGTTCGATCCCGACTACAGGTGCTGTTTGTCCGGAGTTTGTATGCTATCACTCCAAAGACGTACAGGTTTGTAGGTTACTTGGCTTGTTTAAATGTAAATTGTCCCCAGTGTGTGTAGGATAGTGTTAATGTGCAGGGATCTCTGGTCGGTGCGGACTCGGTAGGCCAAAGGGTAGGAAAGAACTGCAGATGATGGTTTGAATTCAAGGTAGACACAAAATGCTGGAGTAACTCAGCGGGACAGGCAGCATCTTTGGAGAGAAGGAAATGGGTGACGTTTTGGGTCGAGACCCTTCTTCAGTCCTGCTGAGGTACTCCAGCATTTTGTGTCTACCTTCGGTGGGACCCAAGGGCCTGTTTCCGTGCTGCATCTCTAAACTAAACTTCTCCAGAGATCCAGTGTTCATTCTTGCCTCACTTTTACTCTTTATAGATCTGAAGAAACTTTTGGTATCCTCTTTTATATTATTGGCTAGCTTACTTTCATATTTCACCTTTTCTCCCCTTATTGCCTTTTTAACTGCCTTCTGGTGGGTTTTTTTTATTTTTTAAAAGCTTCCCAATTCTCTTGCTTACCACTAATCTTTGCAATATTATATGCCTTCTCTTTTACTTTTGCTACCTTGTCAACCATGGTCACCTCATTCTCCCTTTTGGAATGTTTCCTGCTCTTTGGGATTAAAAGACCCAGAGTTTAAATTAGATTGGCAGGAAGTCGGGATCTCGTACAGGACAGAGGCACGTGAGAGGCTAGAAGTTGGTGTGGAGGATGGCGTGGGAAAAGTTAGCGGACAGAATAGGCAGGTAAAATGCGGAGAGCGAGGAAGGAGGGTTGGTTTAAACTGCACGTATTTTAATGCAAGGGGCCTGACGGGTAAGGCAAATGAGCTCAGGGCATGGATACTGGGACGTTGTAGCCATGACTGAAACCTGGTTAAGGGAGGGGCAGGACTGGCAGCTCAATGTTCCGGGGTACAGGAGCTTCGGGAGAGACGGTGGTGAGGGAAAAAGGAGGGGGGGTTTTCATTGTTAGTTGAGGAGGATGTTACTGCAGTGATCAGGGGTGACATTATGGACGGTTCATCTAGTAAGGCTGTATGGGTGGAGCTGAGGAACAAGAAAGGGATGATCACCTTGTTGATCCCCGACTTGTCAACGGGAATTAGAAGAACAAATATGCCCAGAGATTGCAGACAAGTGCAGGTTAAATAAGGTTGTTGTACTTGGGGATTTTAACTTTCCCAATGTAGACTGGAAAAATCATAGAGTGATGGGTTTAAATGGGGTGCAATTCCTCAAAAGTGTTCAGTTTTCTTAAGCAGTGCGTAGAGGCCCCCACACATGAGAGGGCAACGCTGGATCTAGTATTGGGAATTTGGGAAAGGCAAGTTAATGAAGTGTTTGTGGAAGAGCATTTTGGGACCAGTGACCACAGTTCGATTAGGTTTAAGATAGTTATAGATAGGGACAGAGAGGGTCCACGTGTTAAAATGCACAACGGGGGCAAGGCCAACTTTGAGGGTATGAGAGAAGGTCTCGCTCAAGTTGCCTGGAGCAGGTTATTTGAGGGGAAAGGAACTTTGGTCAAGTGGGATGTTTTTAAAAGGGTTCTGAAGAGAGCTCAGGGTGTGTACGTCCCCGTTAGAGTGAAGGACAAAGCAGGCAAATGTAAGGAAGCTTGGCTGACGAGGGAAATTGAGGCGTTGGTCAAAAACAAGAAGAATGCATGGGACAGGTATAGGCAACTGGGAGTGTGCATCCCTGGAGAAGTTTCGGGAGGTAAGGAGTAAACTGAAAAAGGAGAACCGAAGGGCAAAAAGGGGCCAGGAGATTGCTCTGGCGGATTGTATTAAGGACAATCCCCAAAGATTTTATAAATACATTAGGGTGAAAAGGGTAACTTGAGAGAGAGTGGGACCGCTCAGGAATCAAAGCGGTCACCTCTGTGTGGAGCCACAGGGGATGGGCAAGGTCCTAAATGAGTATTTCTCCTCTGTATTTAGCGAGGAGAAAGACAGTAGGACAGAGGAACTTGGGCAGTCAATGGAAGTGTTTTGTGAGCAGTCAGTGTTACCATCGAAGAAGTACTGGTTACTGTTGTGTATGAAGGTGGACAAATCTCCAGGGCCTGATCAGATATATCTAAGGACATTGCGGGAAACTAGAGAGGAAATTGCGGGAGCCCTGGTTGAAAATTACGAGTCGTCCTTAAATACAGGAGAGGTGCCGGAAGACTAGAGGGTGGAAAATGTTGTGCCTCTTTTCAAAAAGAGCTGCAGGGAAAATGCCGGGAACTATAGGCTGGTGAGCTTAACATCTGTAGTTGGAAAGTTACTAGCAAGTATTCTGAGCGATAGGTTATACGAGTAGGGGAATCGATGACCAGAGGACGTAGGTTCAAGGTGAAAGGGAAAAGATTTAATAGGAATCTGAGCAGTAACTTTTTCACACAAAGGGTGGTGGGTGTATGAAACAAGCTGCCAGAGGAGGTTGTTGAAGCTGGGGCTATCCCATCGTTTAAAAAACAGTTAGACAGGTACATTGAAAGGACACGTTTGGAGGGATATGGACCAAGCATAGGCAAGTGGGACTAGTGTAGCTAGGACATTGTTGGCCGGTGTGGGCAAGTTGTATCCCTCTATGACTCTTCTGAATTGCTCTCAGAAACTCCTGCCACTGCTTCTCCAGCATCATTCCTGCTGGGGTCCCTGTCCAATCAACTTTACCCAGCTCTTCCCTCATGCTGCTGTAGTGACACTTTAATGAACAGCATAATTTCATTTTTTGTCCAAAAAACCCCCCAAAAAAACCAAAGGATAAAGTCTGAAGTAACCCAGCGGGACAGGCAGCATCTCTGGATAGAAGGAATGTGTGACGTTTTGGGTTGAGACCCTTCTTCAGCCGACCCAAAACATCACCCATTCCTTCTATCCAGAGATGTTGCCTGTCCCACTGAGTTGCTCCAGCATTTTGTGCCCATCTTCAGTGCAAACCAGCATCTGCAGTTCCTTCCTACACAAAGGATAAAGTATAACTTCTCCATCACTGATTTAAAGGATATACCATGCAATTAATCATACTCTAGAGTACAAGTTGATCCTTTTTATCTGAAGTTGAAGGCAGGTCTTATTCACGATTTAACTAATTTATATTATTTAGGAACTAAAATAGACTGCTTAATCTTATTGGTGATGGCTAGTTAAGTCAAAATAGAACAGTAGATTTAGCAGTAGATTTGATTATCCCTCGTGTCAAATTGCTGCATCCTGTAATCAAACTGCTTGCACTTTACAGTTAGCAAAGATCTTCCATCATAAGCAATTTTTGAAGTGGATTTCATCCCCCATAAAGAACCAGAACCATTCTGGTTCTTTATGGGGGCAGAGAAGCTGGAAGAGAAGGGGGGGAAGGACAAAGTCTGGCAAATGTAACAGGCAAGGGCATTAAGCTGGATCATTCCTCTCTTCACAAATACTAGCTCATCTATTGAATATTTCCAGCATTCAACGCCGATGTTTAGGTATTCATCAGCTACTACACTTTAAAAGACTGCAGTAAACTATTACAGGTCAACCACCTATTTCTCGGCATCCTTGGTTTCAGGATATTTCTGGATTATCCAGACCAGAGGTCACAGCCTCCAAGTGGAGTCCAACGGTGCTGTAAACTACCCACCTAGGACGCAGGGGTGGCAAGCTATACCGGCCTATATAGTCGGCTATTGGGGGGGGGGGGGGGGGGGGATTATCCAGAGATCTGCCGGCCGCGGTGAGTAAATTCGACCTGCCGAACAGCCGTGGAAATCCTGGTGCGGTCAAGCTTGGCCGCCTCACCCTGCTTTGACGCCACATTTTCAGGGACGGGGGGGAGGTGTTCCGGGGGGGGGGGGATTTCAACTGCGCTCTCGTATTTTTGGTAATTAAAGGAGGACCAGTTGCCGGAAAATCATTGGTGGACCTGTGCAATATTTAACTACTTTATAACATAGACCACACCTGAAAAGTAATGAATTGACTGCAATTGCGAAACAAGCTATTTAAAAAGATGTATCTGTCCGCCACACACCTGACACAGCATTCCACAGCACGAAACCAATGAAGCACCTCATCGTGGAGCGAGCACAGCTGAAGACAGGAAAGAAACACCTTCTCAGCATCACTGTACCAGCCTGCATCAGAAAGAAACCCACCTGGAGAAATGTAAAAGAAAAATAAAATGATCAAACATGGTCTTGCTTTACTGCTCCAATACATTTCTTTGGCTTATGGTATTTTATATAGCTTTCAAGTATATGTACATAATCAGAGGCACGCCATCAAACTATATTCCATTTAAATTCAGCTGACCTTTCATTATGCAATTAAAAAAGGCTTTGGAACAGTTGCCTCAACTGTCCAAAAATAACCGAAATAACTTGCTGCTTTCTAATTTTAGTTTCTATTAATCACAGCAGCAGACTTACAATAAGTGAACTGGATTGTACCATGAGTACTCATTCAGCTGATCATGAAGTTAAGCACACAATTCAATTTCTAATGAACATCACGGCCATCAAATGTCTAGTTTGTGTATTATTGTTACGTCTACTGAGGTACAGTAAAAAGTTTTTGTTTGCGTGCGATCCGGTTACAATAAGACTACACACGGATACAATTAAGCCTTCAGGGCCTGTCCCACTTGGGCGTCAATTTGCGCGTCACGCAGGTGGCGAGCGAAGATTTTGAGAATTCCAAAATCCTGGGGCGCCGCGCGCTACCGTGCATCACTGCCTACGCCACCATGTCTCACCACGCGCACGTAATGCACGGCATACGCGCGTCGTGACGCGTAAGTGATGTCGCGTAAAGGACGCCCAAATAAGACAGGCCCTTTCCACAGAGCACAAAGGATAAAGGTTCAACATTTAGTGCAAAGATATAAATCCGATCATTTCCATTTAAAGATAATTCTAGCTGATGAGGGCCGTTCAGTTGCCTGATAACAGCTGCGAAAAAACTATCCCTGAATCTGGAGGCATGTGTTTTCAAACTTCTGTACCTCTTGCCTGATGGAAGAGGGGAGAAGAGGGAGGGACTGAGATGAGACTCGTCCTTGATTATGCTGGCGACATTGCAGAGGCAGTGTGAAGTGTAAATGTAGTTGATGGGAGGGAGGCTGGTTTGTCTGATGGTCTGGGCTACATCCACAACACACTGCAATTTCTTGCGGTCTTGCATGGAGTGGTCTTGGAGCGTCAGATTAAAGTCTTGCATTAATCAAAGCTTTCACAGCTGCTTTTCAGCTGATGATCAACAACCGTGCAACAGGCCATTTCTCCAGCATGCATTTATATCTATAACTCCATCTTCTTTTTAAAATTACTGAGAGCAAGATGATAGGCCCTTGTCCATTTCAATAGAACATTATAATGCTCGAGGTCACAGTGAAAATAGAATAAACAGATCTTTTTGGGATAAAACATCCAACTAAGTATTTATCCCTCATCCCACTCCCACATCACCAGAGGTGACTTAGAAAGTACAAACTGTTTATTATGTCTTTGTTAATCACCAGAACAGCAGATGACACATGAATCAAAAGAAATCAGCGAGTCAGGTGAACTATAGCTCCGTTGTGGGCTGGCATGGTTCTGATGGGCTAAATAGTTTCCTTCCTCATTAGTCACATGTGGAGAATATGAGGGAATTTGCCACATTAATGTTATAAATGGTCACCCAGCTGACTTTTGTGAATGCTTCATCTTTGAATACAGAAGCATCTAGCAAACCGAAAGGATTTATGTAACCATGCTGAGTTTTTCAAACGCTTGGCTGGTTCTGGAAGATTTCGCAAATCCCACTCTGAATCATCAGCTAAGCCCTATTGACCCCATCGATACAAGCAGAGACTACCTCCAAAACCTTCTATTTTCCTCTCCTACATATTGCACTCTGCAAGCTATTTCATGAGCCACTCACTTTCCTTGTTTTTATTCAAATCTCTATACACTCAATTTGTTTAACATACTTAATTTGAAGTGTAAAATGTCAAGGAAAATCAATTTAGCTGCAAAATATTTTTCGGCTGATGTTCCTCAGCTGATGTTTACACAAGAAATTTTAAGGAACAAAGAAAAACCTTTCTTATAAATAAAACTGAGGCTTCATACTTCTGTGGCGGGCCTTAGAATTGAGAATGCTTGTTTCCATGCAAATTCCGTGGGTTCCCAGATGACTGGCTGCTGAGGCCTACAGAAAACCTGTACATTTTGCTTCAGGTGGGGCAGAAAGGGTGGGTAGCTTGGAGGTTGCTGTGCGCATTTTAATCAATGTGATCCTGCATATAAACTCAAGGTCCCAGTGGCATCTCAAAGGTAAAGCCTTGAACGAGGAATTCCAAGGAGTCAATGGAAATGTTGCATTTTTACCTCAAAGAGATTTTCAGAATATCATTCAATCTTTAGCCTATGAATTGGGTAATTTCATTTTTGCGTCAGAACTGAGAATGGAAGTGTCCTTTTAAGAAAGTTTTTTTCCTCCTTCGAAACACTGAATCCTGCATGACACGATCGACAGAGTGTAAATAGGGCTATAATGTCAAGGCTATTGGCCTTGGAGGAATCACCGGCAGAAGGGAGCCAGTGCTGCGCAGCCGTGCTGGACTGGGCCCGGCCACCGGCCTGGAGCTGACCAGGACCCGGCTCGGCTGGCGGCGGGTGAGAATTCGGTGATAATGAAGGACCATCGAGGGAGCCGTCGTCTGCGTGAGTGTGCCGGTGGCCGGCCTAGGATGGGGCCGCTTGACTCCCAATGCAGCCGAGAACAAAGAGGACCCTGTTTGGGGGGGGGGGGGGGGGTGCCGAGAATAAAGAGGATCTGGTGCTGGGGGGAGGGGTGGGGGGCACCGAGAACAAAGAGGGATGGGGGTGGGGGGGGGGGGGACTGTATTGAGCTTTGAAGGCACAGCTTTACGTGGCAACTCTTGCATATTTGTACTGTATGCAAAAAATGAATCAAGTACACTTGACAATAAGGTATCAATAAATCATTGGTTTGCTTATTCTTGATCCAGTTGAATAGGCAGCCCAAGGCTCAGACCTAGGTATGAAATAAGGCAGTGATCACTGATGCCTGGTAGGTCATGAGCTTTGTCCTGGGTTTTTCACGGTGTTATAAACAGCCATATCCACAGAACAACAAAGGTTGTGCTGGTATATGGTGGGTGACGGCAAATTTCATTATTGCCGTCTATCTTTGCCGATGTTCCATCCGATATACAAGGAATGGTCAATATTTTTCAGACCTTTCGTGTTTAGGATAGGTTGGCAAAAGATTTTTGCTTTTAGGATTTTGAGTGCCATGATTTGCTCTCTTGTTTCACAGAATAAGTTGATGACTTGGTGATTGGCTTCAAAATGCATGGAGCATGGTTGAGGGCAAATTTTGTAGTCGATCTTGAACACCAGCAGCAGGGGTGAAAATAACTAAGCACCCATACCTCTCACCTGTGTTGCATGGCAGAGTATTTAGCCCACCCTGTACAAATCTGTGCTCAAATGTTAAATTATTTTTAATTTGCCCAACGTTCCCCTCTTCTTTAAAACATTTCTTAATCAAGTTTACCATTCAAGTTTGCTTGATGGCTCAACAGTGTAATGAACCAAATAATTCATTACACAGCACATACATTTCTCCGAGTTCAACTCCTCATCCGTCTAAATCAGTTGATGGGTTGTGATGTGAAATAGTGGATCATTACTGTTATATTAAATAGTGGAATAACTCTCCTGGTTTCTGACTTCAGATATCAAGACAGTAATTTCTGCTGAATGAGCATGCAATAGAACAGCTTGGTTACAGATTGATCTTGAACCACCTTCAAAGGGAAAGCTCCAAGGACAAACAGAAACCCGTCATTGTAAAACAGTGACTTAACAACTAAAAGCCCTGTCTCACGGTGTACGAGTTCATTCCAAGAGCCCTCCCAAGTTTTAAAAAAATCAAACTCGTGGTAAGCACGGAGAATGAACGTAGCGGGTACATCGGAGCTCGGGGACTTCACTTAGCGGCTCGTAACGCTAACGGCAGGTACTCGGGAAGACTCGCTAACGGCAGGTAAGCAAGGGAAGACTCGTGAAGATTTTTCAACATGTTGAAAAATGTCTACGAGAGTCCCGAGTACCGACGAGTGGCCATTACCATAAATCTCCGAGTTCGAATCAGGGCAAACTCGGGAGAGCTCTTGGAATGAACTAGTACCGTGGGACAGGGCTATTATCCATTAGAAACAATAATATTTGTAAATTTGCAGAGGACACCACGGCAGTGGACCCAATCACAAACAATAACGAGATGGAGTAAATGAAGACGACAAGGAGCTTAGTAACATGGTGTCAAGTTAACACCTTCGCCCTCAATGTCACTTAAGATGAAGGTGCTGGTTATTAACTTCAGGAAACAAGGTGGTATACACTCCCACGTTGGCAATGGTGCTGAACTGAAAGTGGTCGTGAGTTCATAAATTCTAAGAGTAGAATTAGGCCATTCGGTCCGTCAAGACTCTGCTATTCAATCATGGCTGATCTATATTTCTCTCTCAACCCCATTCTCATGCCTTTGCCCCATAACCCTTGACACCCTGACTAATCATGAATCTGTCAATTTCCACCTTAAAATATCCATTCACTTGAGAGCATTAAGTTCCTAGGCATACATATCACCAACAATTTGACCTAGACCAACCACAAAGAAGCTATGACCAAAAAAGCACACCCATGCCTCTATTTTCTCAGAAGATGAAAGAAGTTTAGCATGTCTACAATGATTCATACCAACGTCTACAGAAGCACCATAGAAAGCATCCTATCAGGATGCATCACAGCTTGGTTTGGTAACAGCCCGGACCAAGAGTTGTAAACGTAACCCAGTCCACCACACAAACCAGCCTCCCTCCCATCGACTCCATTTACACCACGTTACCTTGGTGAAACAGCCAACATAATCAAAGACCATTTTCACGCTGGTCATTTTCTTTTCTCTCCATAGGGCAAAAGATAAAACAGCTTGAAAGCACGCATCACCAGACTCAGGAACAGCTGTTATCAGACTGCGGCTCTCTCATAAGTTAAGGGTATAGCCTTGATCTCCCAACTTACTGTACTGCGGCCCCTGCACTTTCTTTTAACCTACACTTTCTCTGGAGCTGTAACACTATAATGTTGCACACCTGATTCTGTATGGTATTTTTCTCTTTACCTGTTGTACTTATGTATGGCTTGTTGTACTGATGTGTAGGTTGATTTAACTGAATAGCACACAGCATGTTTCACTGTAGCTCAGTACACATGACAATAGGATACAGATATCAATATATTTTCAAACCAAAGATAATATTGCTGAAAATGCCAAATTTGAAGTGTATATTTAAAAAAACATTATTTTTAGAAAAGAGGCCCACACGACCTTTGGTTTCCCCTCAATTCAATGCATTGCAAAGTTTCAAGTGCAAATTCTGCCCAGTTTTCCACAATAATTAGCCCTGATTTTATGAAATGCTAGAAGTTGTCATGGAAGGACAAGAAAACTTATTCTTAAAACTACAGTTAAGTCTACAACGTACATTTGTAGACCATTGAGGATCTAAATGGCCTGTTGATTTAAACTGATTATTTTGGGTAGAAAGAGTATCAAGCATGTTTTAAAAGCTTAGACTATAGCATTAGACGCAATATACCTGATGAATATTTCTGTATTTGTTTCTTAAAAATTATAGCTTGACCATTTTACTAAAAATGCTTTGTTGTGTTTTTTTTTGTTGTACTTATGAAACTTTACCACTGCAAAAGGTATATAGTAATATTTTTTTTATAGCAAATACTTAAGCACCACCCAATTGAGCTGGCTAATTACAAATGTTTGTAACAATAATTAAATGAGCATTTGTGGAAAATTCCAGTTGAGTAATTAAATTGAAGGCTAGATGAAACACTAAAATAAATGTCCAATTGGAGTGGTTTCTTATCACAATTATCATATTTAATCTTTCTTAATAATGTCTACAAGATCCAAACAGACAATGCTCAAAATTAATTATTCCTAAAATTCCTGACAAAAAGGTGAATACATGCAGGAATCTTTTCCTGTCAATTGCAAAATCAAATCACATATTGTTGTAGGAATTGGGAGGGGTGGTGGCTTTAACTGTTAAAAATTAAACATGAAATCTTAGAGACCAAAGACAATTTAAGAGAGAGCATTATACATTAGCTCGGACAGTAAGTTCAAGATAAAGCAGTTGAGCATTTAATAAAAACTGCAGTGCCAATTAAAAAAATCTAAATGTCTGACCAAGTTACATATAATTAAACGTTCAAAGACTGTTTAAACACGGCACTGAGCTCATATTTAACAATCTAATTCTCACATTCACGAAATTAGATCGAGCAACTGACAGGATCAGTTATTTTAATATTAATTGTAAAATGTTATTTCTACATTTACTCACTGCACCTTCTAAAGCAACAGCTGCAAACCCTCTAGTTAAATTATATCCCTGTCTTTCCCCAACTGTTCAAAATAGTGCATGAATATCTAATAAATTGTATTCAGCAAGAATTATATTCGAGGCAATTTTATTTATAACCATACGTACATTTAATTTGAACTTTCAATATTGAACAGAATGGAATTTGTGTATTTTATTTAGATTGTAACACAAATTGTTCATCATGAATATTTAAAGTCAAAGTCACAATTGCTAAAAAAAAATGAAAAAGGTAGTAAATGACTTGTGTCCAATGCTAACGAAACAGAAGAGCTATCAGCAGAAACACTAGCTTTCAAATTCACTGAATTTTGACCGACAGTTTAGCAATTATGAATAAATGATGAAAAGGAGAACAAAGGGGGACCTGATACAGGGAAACTGCCGTTAGGGAAGGGGAGGAGGGGAGGGATGGACGAAGGAGGACATGGCATGGGATGCATTGTAAATTTGTCAGCGCCCTTCATGTGGCGACTCTATGCATACCTTGGGTATGCAAAACAAAGACTTGTCACATGAGACAATAAAGTACTCATTCATTCAAGTCTAGAATTTCCACACAAAAAAAAAAATCCACAGAATTCTTGGAAAAGATGTTTGAAAAAAAATAAAGGACCTATTGTTAAAGTCAGTGGTTCAAAAAAATGTAGGAAGTAATGAGAAATTGATTATAGAGGGAAAAAATCAAAACATATGTATTTTTCAAACTTGTGAAGACAAATTCAAAATTAACAAGAGAGACCATCAAAACGCAATGCAAGATGGAGGGGCAGTATTGTCTTCAAGAACAGCGCAGCACAAGAACCTACCATCACACCATGATCCAAATACATTTATTTCCTAACCCTAACCCAAGCAATTTTTTTAATCAATTTAAAAACAGGGCTTACCTAACACAAAGCCAAGTTGGATTGCTTTCTCTTTTACGTGGGCATCTGACTCTTCAATATAGGAACACCGCCTGCTGAAGGAATTTGCTAATACTGAAGCCACCTTTACTCCATGGTCCATTAAAGCTTGGAAACAGTGATGCAGGAGATGTCTAAAAGAGAGAACTTCTGCATGAGAGCCAACTTAAAAATATCCTTTGATACAACCAACTTTTACCTTTACAGATAATAATGATATGCAGGAAAAAACAGAAGACAGGCTGTGCCTGGGTTATGAACACCCAACTTACTGACATATCCATATCAAGAATAACATCACATTTTATTATAGGAGGTAGACAAAAATGCTGAGAAACTCAACGGGTGAGTCTATGGAGGGAAGGGATAGGCGACCCTTTTTTCAGACTGATGTGGGGGGGTGGGAAAAAGAAAGGACGAGGCAGAGTCACATTTTATTATGGACAATTAACAATTATTAAATAGTCTCTGGCGCTATAAGGGAGTAGTTCTACCGCTACGCCACCGTGCCGCCCTTTAATTCAGTTAATAAATTTTATTTTATAAATCTTTTTTTTGGGTAATAATAAAAATGTATAAAAAAAATTAACAGGCTCCCGGGATGTGCCGCGGAGTCAAACAAAGTAAAAAGGAAAACCTGGTGGACAGCCCACCGCCGTGAGGAAGGACCCGATGGAAAAAGGACCGAGGAAAAGGGAGCCGCAGGTGATGATGGATGCGAGGAGTAGGCCGGTAAGAGAGGGACTGGGGTATTGCCTCCAGCGTCTTCAAGGACGACTGCAGGAGGTGCTCATGGACAGAGGCGGTCGTGCAAGGAGAGGGATGTCAGTTTATGGACTGAGCCAGCTGAGGCCCTGCAGTCAGCTGGGGCTTACTTGAAATGAAAAATGTGAAAATCTAGTTTATAAAGGTGCCAATACTGGTGCCTACAGTCACAAAAAAATGTTAAAGAAAGAATTTAGTACACAAAGATCACGGCAGACAATTCTAGATTACTACGTTTCATTCTCAAAATCCTATTACTCAGTGGTTGATTCCAGATGGAAACGGCGAGACAACAAATACAAACCGATTAAATGACAGCATAAATATCAACATGCACAAAGAAGGCTTACCTTTTGTCTGAAGCTCGCAGTACTTTTGCAAATACCTCAAGCTCACAAAATTCACCACCCAGTTGGCAAAGACGTCCTTGTTGATAAAGCTGTAAAAAAACAAGTACATTTATTGAGAAAAAAAAATAGTACTTTAATACTCTCTCATAGAATGCGAGTAGGGCTGACAAAGTTAGCATTTAATTCCCATTTTAATTTGCCCTTGAGAGCAATTAAAAAATATATAAATATACTTTGGTTATTTTTAAGAAACGATGCAATTATGCCCATGTGATTTATCAAGGGATGTGAACTGCATTCAGGTCGTGAAAATGGAAATGTTGGTACATTCAATAACATTGGGTTTAGGAAGAGCTATGAACTTTTCTAGGGTGCACCGTGCACAAAGTACATCTGTGGACAAAGGTTTAAGTAACTAATAACTTGGTTCGTATATTCTGCATCACACAGGTGCCAATCCCAAATGCATTCAGATCAAATTTCCAATGACATTGAGGTTTAAGACTCTCAAGAACACAGAACTTGATATGTGTTTTTAATGTTAATAATCCAGTGAGAAAAAGGTAAACGCTCCAAGAAAACTGCTCATATCGCAATTTTCTCCAACGCAAACCCGCATCATCTGCGCGTGCATCAAGGAACACCCGTTGAGAAAATAATTGTGTGTTCATTTATTTTCCCCGCACAAATTGCGTGAGAGCAAATTATATTTTGTATCTCAAATTAATGATTTGCATAGACTAATTTCGGTTCCAGAGTGGCTGTAATGGAGACATGGGGCTTGGGCGTGTTGCCAGTACTTGTAGCATCACAGCTAATTGTAGTTCATAAGTTATAGGAGCAGAATTAGGCCATTCTGACCATCGGTTCTACTCCATCATTCACCATGGCTGATCTATCAATCCCTCTCAACTCCATTCTCTCCTGCCTTTTCCTTGTAACCCATGATACCTTTAATAAGCAGCAAGAATCCGCCAATCTTCACTTTAAAAATACCCAATGACTTGGCCACCACAGCCATGAATTCCACATAGATAGAGTCAGAGTCTTTGCAACACCAATCTGGCCACGCCTTTGGACAAGTGATTTTGTCAAGGCATGAAGAAACTTGGACAGATATTGATTTGCTCATGTTGCAAGATGTTTCAAATTTACAAAGTTCATTGCAGAATAGAATCATTTACGCTGTGTACAAACGGAAATAAGTTGCATTCAGGTCCTTCTTGAGTCGAGAATATTTTATTCCTTACATTTCCATCTAATTGATTCAGAATAGATAAGCTGTGATTTTTGCATTTTTCAAAATTTGTCCTTTTTGGATATCCAATCATTTTATTTCTACAGTGGAGGTTTCGATAACCATTATTTACGGAATAAAATGTCCACTTCCACAAGTTTTCAAAACTTGATTGAAAGTCATGAAGTAGTCTTTGTGGTTTATCGTAATAGTCCTAGAGTTTGTGGTCACATACTGGGATTTCTGGTAATTCACCTTCCACTTAAGATGAATAAAGTGTCTTAAAACAATGTCACTTTGGCGATGTTTAAACCTGCACTGAAAGATGAAGACTGTATAAGATATAATTATTTTACCCTAATGACACAAGGTCATGCATGATATCAGTTGAGAAATCAATATTTTCCATCTTTTATTTGTTGTAATAAAGGACTCTCGTAGTTGCACAAACATAAAATATCACCAACACAAGGAGGTTATATTTCTCTTAAGTTTCCAGCACTTTGATTAGTTTTTCTAAAATGTTGATCATCTTCCCAGTTGAGATGAAGCTGACAATTTCTGAAACAGTTTTTGAAACATTTTGCGCTTCAAATAATTGTCTGTGAGATATCCTTGATGAATGATGCATTGAACTGGGGAAATATTTCCCTTCATCCATTGCACCACTGGGAGGTTCATCTTTGCATGAACTTGCATTTTTACGCCACATTTTTTCCAAAGAAGCCAAGTGCACATTTCATCCTGATTACTTCAGATTGTTTTTCGTAACGTTGCTAAATTTGTATTTCACAAATATTTCTAGTTGTGCAATTTCATCTATGTCTGCTGACTTGTCAAGAGTGATGCAGAACGCGAGTAAATCCTTCAAAGCGTATTGCAGATCCCACTAGCAACGTCAGCACTGCTTGGGAAGTACTTTTCTTTAAACTGTGGCACAACATGGGATTTAGTTATTAGTCGCTGCAGCTTTGTTATTCAGACTTGAAATTGCAGACAATTTTGCATCATTCTCAATTGACTGAGAAATTGTAAATTCATGTAAATTATATTTCCTGTAATATCAAAAATAGTTTCTGTTCTTCAGCCAGATTACTAACCACATGCAGAAATTGGTGCATGTTGGCTGCTAAGGCATCTTTTATAGCAGTTATTTTGCTTGCCTCATTGTTGATCTAGGAGATTCAGAGTAGTTTGTCATATGGTGTGCAATGAAGCTCGGAGTAAACAGTAGACAGACAAAATAATGTTAAAAGCAATAATAAATGTGGGTGCTATACAACCAAATAGTGCAAAGATTATAATGCAAAATACAATACAGAATAACCAGACAAGATAGTTAAGAGTATGTGGGAGCACCTTCGGAAAGGGGGCTATGAAAGAAGTGAAGGTTTGAGAATCTGAGCAGTGGGGAAGAAGTTGTTCTGAAGTTCAGCCAATTTTCTCCCAGAAGGTAGAAGAGAGAAATGGGTATGGCAGGGAGGCAGGTATCCTCGACAATACTTCCAACTTTCCTGTAAATAGGGGCTGGATTTAAGAAGTGACGAGTCTGTGATGTACCAGCTGCTTTCACCACTCTCAGCAGTTCAGGCGGTCAAGAGCAGAGCAGCTGCCAGATCAGAGTGAGATACATCCTATCAGAATACTTTTTTTGCGCATCCGAAGAAGTTCGGGAGATGGGAGAGGGGAGTAGAGGGAGTGACCAGGTGATACTGATCCCCGAGTATGCTGGTGGCCTTGTGGAGGCAGCATGAAGTGTAGATGGAGGCAATGGACGAGTGGCTGGTTTACGTGATGGTCTGGGCCACGTCCACATGCCTCTGCAATTTCTTTTTCGTCTTGGATGGAGTTGTTGACAAACGAAGCTGTGAAACATCCCTACCACACATCCGTATACGAGGAGAAATATCTGCACTCAAAAGGCAGCAAACCTACGAAATGTGTTGCCAAAGCTTTGTAAACGCCATGTTGTTGAATCTTATGGAAAGGATAGGTACATTTCTAGATGCAAGGGTATGGGGGTAGACCAGGACTTATAATATAATGGGACAGTCAGCCATGATCCCATTGAATGTCAGAACAAGTTGAATTGCTAAGTAGACAAATCCCACACCTATTTCTTATGTTATCCATTATTTTTTGGTTTGAACAGAGACAGGGATTTTCTCACCATTTCATGTAAAGATAAGCTAAAAAATGTTTATGAAATAAAATCATGATATCAAAACTTTTAGAAATTCATTCTAAACACAAAACACTACGTGGTCAACTGTTCCATCCAACGTATTCCATTCTATGCTTCAGCACGTTAGAATTACAAAAAAAAAGAAAATCTATTTTTTGTATGATTTTTTAATGAAAAATCATCCAAGAATGAATCACTTCAATAGCACACGTTATGTTTATACACAATGAAATAAAACTGAGAATTTAATTTGCATGATTTACATATTCATATTTCTTTACTTACTACTGTGCCAATTTTAGCAGGAAGTGTGTGCATTTACGAGTGATGCAATGGCAGGATCAATCTAAACCAGGATGCTCCCTAAAACTGCCCTAACACTGTCTTAATAGGCACCATCAATATTTAACATATGCATAATGGTCATTAGAGATCCTTGCACTCATAGGATCGCACATGAAAAATCCCTAACATACAAAAAGGATCTGTTGACAGAATAGATTTGACTGAAAACTCAACCATGTCCCAAAGTCGCCAAATAGTGAAGCTGTTACAGTCATGAAATGTTTTTGTTGAATTAATGTGAATTTCTTCGCCTTACGCAAATGGTGGCACAGTGGCTCAGCGGTAGAATTGCTGCCTTAGAGTGCCAGAGACCCAGGTTCGATCCTGACTACGGGTGCTTGTCTGTACGGAGTTTGTACATTCTCCCTGTGACTTGTGTGGGTTTTTATTGGGTGCTCTGGTTTCTTCCCACAGTCCAAAATTGTACAGGTATAATTATAAACTGTACATAGCGTGTGTAGGATAGTGTAAGCGTGCGGGAATCGCTGGTTGGACTCAGTGGATCGAAGGGTTTGTTTCACCAGACTGATTCCTGGGATGTCAGGACTTTCATATGAAGAAACCTGGATAGACTCGGCTTGTACTCGCTAGAATTTAGAAGATTGAGGGGGGATCTTATAGAAACTTACAAAATTCTTTAGGGGTTGGACAGGCTAGATGTAGGAAGATTGTTCCCAATGTTGGGGAAGTCCAGAACAAGGGGTCACAGTTTAAGGATAAGGGGGAAATCTTTTAGGACCGAGAGAAGAAAAACATTTTTCACACAGAGAGTGGTGAATCTCTGGAATTCTCTGCCACAGAATATAGTTGAGGCCAGTTCATTGGCTATATTTAAGAGGGAGATAGATGTGGCCCTTGTGGCTAAAGGGACCAGGGGGTATGGAGAGAAGGCAGGTACAGCATACCGAGTTGGATGATCAGCCATGATCATATTGAATGGCGGTGCAGGCTCGAAGGGCCGAATGGCCGACTCCTGCACCTGTTTTCTATGTTTCTCTAAACTAAACTAAACTTATTTCCCAATCCGAGAACAAGAAAACCTGTGAAATTTGGCTCTGCCTTATTGTGCTCCACAAGCATAGTACAACGATGTCTTGGGGCTGGTGCTCTTCCATACAGTAAAATGTACTAGCAGACACAAGCAGATCTGTTGACGACCCAGCCCACTGCAATCTGCACAAAAATTGTTTTACAAAATACAATGAAAACCAAATATCTCCAGCAACTCCATTTTAAATCATATTTTTAATACACATCGGTAAAAACTGTTATGCTAAAGGGTTTTCATCATGGTAATCATTCAAATATTTTTGCGATTAACACTTTACATAGTCAGTCAGTCATATTTCAAATAATTAGTGCAAAATATCCAATTCCACCTAGAAAGAACCAATATATTAATTATAGCTGACCTTGTCTCCTGCAAATAACTGTCATTCTCTGTTCGATTATTGCTTCAAAAGCATTTTATAAGCGATTAAAGTAGCGTTGAGTGCACAAAATATGTTCACTTACACCGCATTAAAAAAAAATCAATAGGCAGGCTGGTGAGGTAAAGATACTGCTTTGTCATAAAAGTAATCATAGGATTCTATTTGCATTGTAAAGTGTAGGCCATCTTGCCCTTTGAGCCTTTTCCATCAATCTAAGAATGTAACCTTTTTCCCTAGTCCAAACCCCAACAGCAGAAACTATTTCTCCATCTCTACCACTTCTGTTCTCCTTAATATTCGGAATATTAATCAGATTCTCAAATTCTAGTAAAAGCAATCCGTGTTTGGTTCACCATCCCTTATAATTTAAATTTTGGAGTCTAGATATCAATTAAGTTAATCTACATTGCATTTATTTCAAGAATAGCCGGGCATAGACATACTGGAATATTTCAGTGGGACAGGCAGCATCTCTGGAGAGAAGGAATGGGTGTCATTTCAGGTTGAGACCCTTCTTCAGGGTCTGAAGAGGGGTCTCGATCTGAAAAGTCACCCATTCCTCTCTCCAGAGATGCTGCCTGTCCCGCTGAGTTACTTCAGCATCTTGTGTCCATCTTCAGTTTAATGCAGCATCTGCACTTCCTTTCGACACCATAATAGCCGGGCTTGCTTTGAACAGTAAGCTGTCCATCGAAGGTGATCTCCTACCGGCCAACAGCACTTGCATGGATCTTCAAGCAATTACGGTCCATATCAACAGCTCCAATCAAAATATTGGGCCTTTTGGGCATACAATTCATTATATGGAGGATGACACCCCTGCACACTGAAAATGCTTGGAAGTAAACATCGTAAACATTATAAAGCATTTTGTTTTGTGAATTTAAACTTGAGCAATCAAAAATATATATCTCTCTTTCTTAGTTATTCCTATTTATTGAAATGAACATAGTCTGCCCTGAAACAAGTTTAACAAGCATACATCTAGTATAATTGCTGAGAAAGATTAGGAAGTTGTAGCTTCATTACTGGACTCTATGAGCAAATGCTATGCTTGAATACAGTTGTAAAAACTTTTTGACAATCAGTTGTGAAGTAGTTTGCGACTTCTGTGTTAGTACATGCCCGATACTTCTTTTGAATTACAGAGGAAACTGTCAGCCAATATACCCTATTAGTGGCAATCAAGAAGTAGTCAATTAAATCTGCGCAAAATTTCTTGTACACTAGTCCACCATATTAATGCCGGAATACCACTGTTCCAGTTCAATTTTTTAATTAAATTTTTCAGCAACCTTAAACTCTTTCATAATGCATAGTCTATGAATCAATGGTTATTGTTATGTCATATGGAAAATACTGGTTACTCCTTCAGCGACCCAATGTTATCCACAACAAAATGTATTTGTCATTATTTCTGCCCATTCAGGTAATCTATTCATTGTAATTTAATGCTTGCCAACATTGCTTACAATACTGCTTATCTGTGTCATCAGGAACCATGGATATAAATCTTCCTACCCAAAACATTTATAAACATAGTGGATAGTTGCAGGCCTAACACTGGTTCTTGTGGACATTACTAATCACAGCATGACAACAGTGGACAGGACTATTAATCCAATTCTCTACTTCCTGATACTGATTTTCTTGCCAAGTCAATTGTCAGCAGTCAATTCTATGAACTTTAATTTCTTGTGAAGAATTTCATCAAATATATCTTGAAGTCTACAAGATTGAAATATCTACACGTAATATCTTCAAATTATTTCACAATATAAACAGCAGGGCTCGAAATTAACGGTTGCCCAGGTGCCAATGGTGACCTAAAGTCCCGCTAGGCAACCTAAAAGCTGTGCCATTTTACCCGGCTTGGCAAGCACCCGGGACACCTATCGTTCAACTCAGCTCAGACCGCCCTCTCCATCTCTATCTCTGTCACTCTCCGTCTCCGCCTGCCATCCGTGTCCGGGCCGTCGGTTCTCCACTCTCCGCCGCTCCTCATCCGCCGGCATGGCCGGCCGCCTTGCACATGGCCACAGCGACCGCTGAAAACTAACGCAGAATAACTCCCTGGAGCTGGAGTAACTCTTGCTTCTTGGTTTCCTGGTCCTCCAAAAATATTCCGAATGGGATTTAAACTGGAGTGGAGTGGACCCTCCCACAAAACTCCAAAAACTAACAGCCTATTGCTGTTTATTTATTGTGTACATATAAGGTCTATGGTATATAGACACACTGAACATTTATCTCCTGTTCTGTATTATGTTTATATATTCTGTTGTGCTGCAGCAAGTAAGAATTTCATTGTCCTAGCTGGGACACATGACAATAAAACTCTCTTGACTTGGACTTAAGCAAAAAAGTTTTTTTGGGGGAAAACGAGCTACCTTAAATTCTGGTTGGCTAACTATGGTAGGGTGAAGACTATTCCATGGTTTAATTGTGCGGGGGAACTCCATGGAGCAGCCAGCATCTCTGGATAGAAGAAATTGGGTGACGTTTCGGGTAGAGACCCTTCAGTTACATTTCCTCTGAAAATTTTATTGAGCAAAATTATCAAGCAAAATTATAATTTTTTGTGTGTTGGAAAACAAAATATAGTGGTACTGCTGGTGGACTTGCTGCCTCACACGCCAGAGATCAGTGTTTGATCCTGTCCTCGGACACTGTCTGTGTTGAATTTGCACATTCACCCTGCAAGCGTGTGGGTTTCCTCCCACATCCCAAAGACACATTGGCTTTGTAGGTTAACTTGTCTCTGTAAAATTGCCCCTAATGTGCAGGGAGTGGGTGAGGAAAGTGGGATAACAGAACTTGTGCAAATGGGTAGACAAAAATGCTGGAGAAACTCAGCGGGTGAGGCAGCATCTATGGTGCGAAGGAAATAGGCGACGTTTCGGGTCGAGACCCTTCTCCAGACTGATTTGAGGGTTGGGGGGGGGCGGGAAGAAGAAAGGAATAGGCGGAAACAGTGGGCTGTGGGAGAGCTGGGAAGGGGAGGAGAAAGCAGGGACTACCTGAAATTGGAGAAGTCCATGTTCATACCGCTGGAGTGTAAACTGTCCAAGTGAAATATGAGGTGCTGCTCCTCCAATTTACGGTGGGCCTCACTCTGGCCATGAAGGAGGCCCAGGACAGAAAGATCGGATTCGGAATGGGAGGGGGAAGTTGAAGTGATGAGCCACCGTGAGATCAAGTTGGTTATTGCGAACTGAGTGGATGTGTTGAGCGAAGCGATCGCCAAGCCTGCGCTTGGTCTCACCGAGGTTGATCATACGCTGATTAATCTAACCACATTTTTGTTTGGAAGTGGAAAGAAATAATAGAAATTGCATTAATTGCAACGTGTAAAAACAGTTGAGATTATAACTGTATTATAATTTAGCTGCATGTCATTATGGTATATATCTTGATTGGTGAATATGTTTAGTTTGTGACTTTATTTGGAGCAGAAATAATATGTTAATGCTTCATTGAGCATAATTCCGACTGGTAACTCCGCACTTCGTCCGAGCACATTATCGCACGCATCATGCCAGCCGTCTTAAATAACCACCTAAGCTGTCATTCGGCAACCTAAAAATCTCCTGAGGTTGCCCGGCTGGCAACAGCGAAAAAAAGTTAAGTGAGAGCCCTGAAACAGTAATCCCTGGAAATTCTCAGACCAGGCAGCATTTGTGGAGAGAAAATGTTTAAGATAGAATGCAATCATTGGTATCGTGATCAGAATTCGCTGAACCACAGATGCTTCTTCAATAACATCACCAGAGAAGGCACCCAGCAACTGGTGATGTCCATGAATCGCAGACTTCAAGCAGTAATTACATGCAAAGGATATGCAACTAAATACTAAACATAACTATTTTCATTTACATGACATTGCCGTCCCAAACATTATGGTGCCCTGAAATAAGGAGACTATGTATAAACCTGCTGTAATTTCTACATGGTGAAACCGAAATGTATAAAAATGGCCTTTATTAAAATCTGGCAGTGTGCATTTTGACCATGTGTGATTTTTTTTCTATTACAAATCTCAAATTGTGGCGTAGAGAGGCAAATAAATAAACGATGGGTCTTTGTCCCAAACATTATGGAGGGCCCTGCAAATGAACAAGCAATGGGAAACCTACAAGAGGTCTTAGGGAGCACAAATTAGTATTTATCTTAAAAATGCCTTCTGTTTACAAATGAGCTAAGAAATGAGAGCAAGGAATCCAATTATTCATTCAATCTTATTTGTGCAACTGATATCTTTTAGTTCAGGTGGAAACATAACCATCTTTCTATTAGGCATGGAATTTCACTTATTATTATTATTGTACCATTTGATAAACGCAGATCAGTCCGTAATTAGATTTCACTTTCCAGAGAAGTTATGGTTCAATTAAAATTATAGCCACCATGTTATTGTGTTTAACAAACCAAAGCTAAACAGTGAAATTACACAAAATTGCTGGAGAAACTCAGCGGGTGCAGCAGCATCTATGGAGCGAAGGAAATAGGCGACGTTTCGGGCTGAAACCTTTCTTCAGACTGATGGGGGGGGGGGGGTGGGGGAAGGATGGAAAAAGGGAGGAGGAGGAGCCCGAGGGCGGGGGGGATGGGAGGAGACAGCTCGAGGGTTAAGGAAGGGGAGGAGACAGCAAGGGCTAGCAAAATTGGGAGAATTCAACGTTCATGCCATCAGGACGCAAGCTACCCAGGCGGAATATGAGGTGCTGTTCCTCCAATTTCCGGTGTTGCTCACTCTGGCAATGGAGGAGACCCAGGACAGTGAGGTCGGATTGGGAATGGGAGTGCTGAGCCACCGGAAGTTCAGGTAGGTTATTGCGGACTGAGCGGAGGTGTTCAGCGAAACGATCGCCCAACCTCCGCTTAGTCTCCCCGATGTAAATCAGCTAACATCTAGAGCAGCGGATGCAGTTTTGTGTACCTTCGATCTTCCAGCATCTGCAGTTCCTTCTTGAACAGTGAAATTACACTTTTAACATTTATTCCAAAACTTTAGGCAAAGTAGCAACAATATGGATACAATTCAGCCACTAGGACATATGGTTCTGCAATTTAAAAAAAACTCTGGAATTTGCATTGTTTAATTAACTCAATCTGTGACAGTGTCACAAGGCAGAAACTACTTCAAATACATTTGCAACAAACTAACAGCAAATGCATTCAGTTACAGATTATCATTTTATTTTATCAAATCGTTGAAAACATTTGCGACGCAGTGGTGCTGCTTTCCGATGGGCCAAGTTACAGAGGAATTTAAAAACTCTCATGCCAAAAACCAGTCTAATGATTTGTAATACACATAAATGTGAAATATTTCAGTTTATTGCCGAATTGACAACAAACATATATACACTGACTATATTCTATTCCTATGGGGAAGATTTGGCACGCATCAAAGGCATGCCAAAAAGTATACAAAAGCCAGACCACTTGCTGTTATAAAAAACAATTGAAGTTAGAATGATGGAAGTGGGAAGAAATTCAGAAGGGGCATTTTGATCATACGGACTGTATAGCAGAAGAAGCAATTAGCAACAACAAGCCAAATGGACGTTAGTGAAAAAGAGAGCTGGTATATGACAAACAGTGGCAGTAAAAACAGAAATAACGAGGGGATTTAAAATGGTGAAGACTTCTGATGCACTGTGACCTGTGCAACAGTGGAAGCTGGTGCAAAGGGAAAATAAGACATGGCGCAGAATGAGAAGGGGAGGAGGCTTTAAACAATAATGTGATTGACTTATTAATAAACTCAATGTCTTTGGCTACAGGAAGTATACAGTAGAATCATAATAATACATCACAGGAGAGGCTCTTCCACCCAAATCGTTGTGCTTTCCTGAACTCGATCCATATTCCTGCTGTTGGCCCATATCCCTCTATATTCCTATCCATGTACCCGTTTAAATTATGTAACTATCTGCTTCTACCACTTTCTCTGGCAGCTCATTCCATATATGTACCATCCAGATTGGAAAAACATGCCCCCTACGTCCCCTTTAAATTATTCCCCTCTCATCACAAATCTATGCTCTCTAATTTCAAACTTACCTTCCCTGGGAAATATACTGTGACCATCCATCTTATCTCTGCTCCTCCATTTCTCCAAGACCACTGCTCAATCTCCTACACACCATGGAAAACAGTTCCAGCCTATCCAGTCTCTCCCTGCAGCTAAAGCCCTCTAGTAGTTCTAGTTTAGTTTCGAGACAACATGGAAATAAGCCTTCAGCCCACTGATTCCACGCTAACCATCAATCACCCTTTCACACTAGTTCCATGTTATCCCACTTCCGCATCCACTCCCTACACACTAGGACAATTTGCAGAGACGAATTAACCTGCAAACCCGCATGTTTAGTTTAGAGATATAGCGTGGAAACACATGCCCTTTGGTCTGCACTGACCAATAATCATCCTTACACTCATTCTATACTATCCTCTTGGTCACCTCTTCAAAAAGCTCTAATACGTCATAATTTCACATGCACAAAGGCATGTAGACTATTCCTAACCACCCCTTACCTTTCCTGACAGATAGATCCTGTTTCTCAGAATCTCTTCCAGTAACTTTCCCACCACTCATGATGTAGAATAGAATACAGAATAGCCTTTTATTTGTCATTCAGACCGAAGTCTGAACAAAATTTAAGCAGTCATACATAAAATTAAAAAAACAACAATAAACACATATTAACATCCACCACAGTGAGACCACCCAACATCTCAACACTGTGATGGAGGCAAAAGTCTTTGGTCTGCAGTCTCTTCCCTCCTCTTCTCCCTCTGCACAATGATGTTACACTCACCATCCGGTAAATCCCTGGCCTGTCCTTGCAGCCCTTCTTAAATAAGTACCAGAACTGACATAGAGGGTATTAAATTTGCCACTTTAACATTGCACAAGGAAAACAATTGGCATGTGGATTTCTTGAAAGGGACATTTTCTTTATTGAGCATAAAAGATTGGAGGAAATGTGCGAATGCAAAGTATTTGGACTTTCAGAAGGCCTTCGATAAGATGCCATACAAAAGGTTATGACAATAATTAGAGCGCAGGAGATTGGGGACAATATATTGTAGTGGATTGAGAATTGGTTCATCTACACAAACCGAAAGGAACAAAATGAAGACCAAGTGCTGGAGTAACTCAGCAGGCCAGGCAACATCCCTGGAGAACATGGATGGGTGACATTTCGAGTTGGGACTCTTCTTCAGACAGACATAACAAAATGATTTATGTTAGATTATGAGGTTGCCATCAATGGGGTGTTACAGACAATGGTATTGCTGACCCTGTGAGAGGAGAGAGAAGGCACAAAGTACATTGTACTTTGTGCCTTCTCCATCGGAGGAGGAGCCATCCTGGGGAACGGCTGCTAACCAGCAGCTGTCCGTTCAATTCACTTTAAATTAGTTTTTAGTGAATTTTGTCCTATGTTTGTTGGGGAATTTGACTTTTTTTTATGTGGGGGGGGGAAAGGGGAAAACTATTTTCTAGGTCCCTACCTGGTCGGTGATGCAGCCTTTTCCCCGGGCTGCACCGTCGACCCGTCCTTGCGGCCTACCAGTGGGAGTGGAGCGGCGTTTTCCTGGCGGGGACCGCTCAGCACCTTCAGCTTTGGGGGCGGCACAGCACTGGAGCGCTATCGCGGAGCGGGCGATGCCTTGCCTGGGTCGCCGCACTGGAGCTCCAGTATTCTGAGACCGCCGTGATCAACATCGTCGAGCTGCAGGACTGTGGAGCGGCCAGCCGTGGGCGGCCGCGCCGACTTTAACATCAGGAGCCTCGGAGCACCAACCGACACGGCCCTGTCGGCTTCGGAATGCCACGGACTCCGGTAGGGAATCGGCCGTTCCAGCCGCTGTGAGCACTCTCCCGATGCCGGAGCAACACCACCCGGCGAGAACGGCCAGGAACATTGGGCCTCCGTAGAGGCAACTGTGGAGGCCTCAATAGGCCTGATTATGGGAGAACTGGGGATGGGGACTGGACGTTGTGCCTTCCCCCACAGTGGTAACCATTGTGGGGGGATGATTTTTTGTGTGTAAATGATTATTTTATTCTACCCAAGATGGCTGCCGGAAGGGAGAGTGAACGCTGGCGCGCTTTAGCTGCCGCTGCTCTCTCTTCATATTGTGTTTTTGATTTTTGTCTTTGGATTGAATTCTGTCATTAATTTGTGTACTGGTGATGTCTTTACTATTTATTTCATTCCACTTACATGTTTTTACTCTATTTGCTAAATTTTGTAAGGTGTCCTTGAGACTCTTGAAAGGCGCCCATATATAAAATTTATTATTATTGAAAAAATGTCTTATTGTGGGTAGAATATAAAATGCACTTTGCAATAATAACACTGGTGGAAAATATTTTAAAAGGAATACAGTAAAACTGTGTCTTCTTAAGGACGGATGCATTCGTGATACACAGTTCATCTGCTGAGATGGGAGCTGCAATATGAAGAGATATTAAGCAAACTGGACCAAAACACTTGTTTAGAAAGACAAAAGATAGTCTCCTTGAAGCATACAAAGTTCTAATAGGGCTTGACAAGGTAGATGAGGGATAATGTTTCCTCTGGCTGGATTGCAATTTCAAGATAAAAGGGTTGGACATTCAAGACAGAGGAGAAGAAATTTCTTCACCCTGAGGATGGTGGAATCTTCATAATTCACTCATGTTTAAAAGCTGTCACCAAGTATATTCAAGACATTTGGACAGGTTCATGGGCAGGGACGTTTTACATAGATATGGGCCAAATGTAAGCAAATGAAACTAACTCAGGAAGGCAGTTTGGTAGGGTATGGACAAGGTAGGCCAAATAGCATATGTTTGTGCTGTATAACTATATGACATTAGATTTTTGGATTTTAAGGGAATCTAGGGATATGGGGCTACTGCAGGAAAATGCAAGAGGTAAATGATCATCCAGAATTCTATTGAATGGTGGAGCAGCTTTGGGGTGCTGGAAACCCCTGTTCTTATTTTTGTGACCCATAGTGGATAATGACCCATTTAGTTAGCATAAATTAGCACCTCTCAACACAAGTTAAATATATCTAACTTTCCAATGGAAATACAAATGTTTAGGTTACCACTTTTTCATTATAAAGTCAAATTTGAACAAAGTAAAGCAGAAGAACGGTGAAGTTCTCTTATCAGTTGTCAGCAAGCAACGCCGAGCAAAACCAACTTTTGTTTTGCAATTGTGGCTATTGAGGCCACAAAATTCAAAATTGCAGCTATTAAAGTGTGTATTTTCGCCAAAGGAAGATTTTCTCCATATCTGAAATACTTCCCGTTAACATCCAAATGCAATGGAATACAATAGAATACAAACATAGTTTATGGCAACCCAGAGTGTAATTCTGCTGAATCTGCACTATTTCACTTCTAAGATCCTGCTAGGTGTGTTGCCAAAACATAACACAATATCCAGATGACATTTGATCAAGACTCTATGCATCCAAAGCACATCTTTCCCTTTTTGCATTCCAATTCTCTCAAGATCACATCAAACATAGCACTCATTTATTTTCTGTATTTATTCACTAACTTTGAAATCTATAGAAGCCTACAACTCCTTGCTCCGATTGCAATTTAATCAATATGACTGTAATAAGGACATGAAGCAAATAGATCAAATGATTAAAAAATAATCATGATAATATAATCAGATATTAAAATTGATGATAGTAAGACTTGTTCATTGTGGATGTCAGAACAACCGTTGAATAAGCTACAAAGACAAAAGGAATTCACAAAGTGCTGGAGTAAAGGGCCTGTCCCACTTATGTGTCCTTGGCACGCAAATTATGCGACCTCATGGTCGCGTTGAGCCAAGACGGTCGAGCGAAGGTCGGGCGCGATTACATGCGTACGCACAGCCGTCTAGAGCGCGACGTCATTTGAAGATGGACACAAAGCTGGAGTAACTCAGCGGGACCGGCAGCATCTCCGGAGAGAAGCAATGGGTGACGTTTTGTGTCGAGACTCTTCTTCAGTCTGAAAAGAAGGGTTTTGACCTGAAACGTCACCTCTCCAGAGATGCTGCCAGTCCCGCTGAGTTACTCCAGCAATTTGTGTCTATCTTCAATTTTCTTGGCCCCGCTCTGGGAGTAGAAGTGGGGGCGGATCCGGATCCGCAACGGCCGTGAGCCTCAGGCCGAGTTCGGCGACCGTTTGCCTGCTTCTGCTGCTGTTGAAGGTGAGACGTTGTGTCGCGGCAGGGTCTTCGGCCTGTCCCACTTTGGCCGTCAGTTCGGCGACAGGCCGTTGGCGCGCGAAGATTTCGTTCACAGCAAGAATTTCGGAGCCCCACGCGATGTCGGGACCAGCCCCGCACAACTCCATACCCCTCCGCGCATCTAAGTGGGACCGGCCCCGCGCGGCCATACGGTGCCCGTACGCCTCAAGCGACCACGCGTAATTTGCGACCCAAGGACGCGCAAGTGGGACAGGCCCTTTACTTAATGGGTCAGGAGCATCTCTGTAGTTTCATCTCTGAAGTTCATAGTTTCGAAAGCAGATGCGGGTTTGACACAAAAGAGACAAAATGCTCGATTAACAGCTGGTCGGGCAGCAACATGGATAGGTGACATTTTGGATTAGGACCCTTTTTTGGACATCGAATCCATAGGCTTTGCCTAGCCACGTTCTCTGAAGATGCTGACTGACCTGCAGAATTACTCAAGAGCTCGGTGTCTTTTTTGAATAAGCTACTGTCACTTTCCATTTGGTTAACTATATTTCTCCTGTGCTGCAGATATCACATTACCAAGTGGCAAGGACATTTCAAGGCTATTGTCTCTGTTACTCTTTTATAAAAAAATGTTGAAGCTATTTCGCAGTTTAGGATGAACAAGACTCTAACTCTCCTTCCCTATAGGGGAAAAAACCCCACCATGCCTGATCTTAATAGTGTGCATCAAGATAGGGAACATACAGTGCCCTCCATAATGTTTGGGACAAAGACCCATCATTTATTTATTTGCCTCTGTACTCCACAATTTGAGATTTGTAATAGAAAAAAAAATCACATGTGGTCAAAATGCACATTGCCAGATTTTATTAAAGGGTATTTTTATACATTTTGGTTTTACCATGTAGTAATTACAGCTGTATATACACGTTTATACATAGTCTCCCCATTTCACAGGTGTTTGTAATTGCTCAGGTGTGTTTAAATGCCTCCTTAATGCAGGCATAAGAGAGTTCTCAGCACCTAGTCTTTCCATCACCGTTGGAAACTTTTATTGCTGTTTATCAACATGAGGACCAAAATTGTGGCAATGAAAGTCAAAGAAGCCATTATGAGACTGAGAAACAAGAATATAACTGTTAGAGACATCAGCCAAACCTTAGGCTTACCAAAATCAACTGTTTGGAACATCATTAAGAAGAAAGAGAGCACTGGTGAGCTTACTAATCCCAAGAGACTGGCAGGCCAAGGAAGACCTCCACAGCTGACGACAGAAGAATTCTCTCTATAATAAAGAAAAATCCCCAAACACCTGTCTGACAGATCAGAAACACTCTTCAGGAGTCAGGTGTGAATTTCAATGACCACTGTCCGCAGAGGACTTCATGAACAGAAATACAGAGGCTACATTGCAAGATGCAAACCACTGGTTAGCCGCAAAAATAGGATGGCCAGGTTACAGTTTGCCAAGAAGCACTTAAAAGAGCAACCACAGTTCTGGAAAAAGGTCTTGTGGACAGATGAGACGAATATTAACATTATCAGAGTACATAGCATCACATTTGGAAAGCAGTGACAGGATCGGTCAAAGTCAGCATGGATTTATGGAGGGGAAATCATGCTTGACTAATCTTCTGGAATTTTTTAAGGATGTAACAAGTGGAATGGATAAGGGAGAGCCAGTGGATGTGATGTATCTGGACTTTCAAAAAGCCTTTGACAAAGACCCACACAAAGAGATTAGTGAGCAAAATTAGAACACATGGTATTGGCGGTAGGGTATTGACATGGATAGAGAACTGGTTGGCAAACAGGAAGCGAAGAGTAAGAATTCCCGCCCCCGATCAGTCTGAAGAAGGGTTTCGGCCCGAAACGTTGCCTATTTCCTTCGCTCCATAGATGCTGCTGCACCCGCTGAGTTTCTCCAGCTTTTTTGTGTACCTTCGATTCTCCAGCATCTGCAGTTCCTTCTTAAACGAAGAGTAAGAATTAACTGGTTATTTTCAGAATAGCAGGTAGTGACTAGTGGGGTGCCGCAAGGCTCAGTGCTGGGATCCCAGTTATTTACAATATAGATTAACGATTTAGACGATGGAATTAAATGTAACATCTATAAGTTTGCGGATGACACCAAGCTGGGTGGCAGTGTGAGCTGCGAGGAGGATGCTATGAGGCTGTAGGGTGACTTGGATAGGTTGGGTGAGTGGGCAGATGCACTATAATGTGGATAAATGTGAGGTTATCCACTTTGGTGGCAAGAACAGGAAAGCAGATTATCTGAAGGGTGTCAGATTAGGGGAGGTGCAACGAGACCTGGGTGTCCTTGTACATCAGTCACTGAAAGTAAGCATGCAGGTAAAGCAGGCAGTGAAGAAAGCTAATGGCATGTTGGCCTTCATTGCGAGAGGATTTGAGTTTAGGAGCAAGGAGGTCCTACTGCAGTTATACAGGGCCCTGGTGTGGCCGTACCTGGAGTATTGTGTGCCGTTTTGGTCTCCTAATTTGAGGATTTTCCTCGACTTACGATGCTTCGACTTACTATATTTCGACTTTACAATGGTGCAAAAGCAATACACATTCAGTAGAAACCGTACTTCGAATTTTAAATTTTGTCATTTTCCCCGGCTAGCGATATGCGGTACGATACTCTCTCGTGACTCTGGGCGATGGCAGCGAGCCGCAGCTCCCATTCAGCCACGCGTTCACGATACTCTACAGTGTGCTGTGTTGCCAGCGTTTTTTGGAAATGTACACAGTGTAGTGTTGCCAGCATGATAAAAAAAATTGCCGTCAGTTGGGCAGCGGCTGGTTTTGCTGTGCCCTGGGAACTCGTGCGCTGGTGGCCTGTCGAGCGGACAATGTTGGAGGCTGCGAGCGGTTGATAAGTGGAGGAGGGGCAAGATGTCACGTCCTACCAACCTGGTGTGGGATGTGAGGAAGAGCTCGCTGGGGCTGGAGATCCCCGGCTGATTTGCTTGTCCTATTTAGGTAAGAAGTGGCTGACAGGCGAGTGAGTGGCTGAGCTCCAACTCCCGCCCTCCTTCTCTCATCAGTCAGCCCCTGCCTTGGTCGAGCTCAGCCACTGCGTCGTACAGCCTTTATCTATCAACCTTAATTACGTTTAATTTTTTTGGAGGTGGAAAAATTCTCAATAAGTTTATTTATGTAATCATGAAAAACTTTTTTTTAACCCCTTGGGGTACTGACAATCCCGGAACTGTCCCCCAAAAACGTCCCCTGCAGCTTGTTCTATTTAAATAAAGCATAAGATAGGACAGTTCGTTAAGTAAGAATGCAACGTAATAATTTGTAGCAGGATATACATGACATTTAGTAACCAGAAATACTTATTTTTCTTCAATACTTTGCTGTGGTAGTTCCATGAATTATATTTTCCAACTTTCCTCACCATTTGTATTTTGGTAGATTAGGTGTATTAAATGCATTTTCGATGGATGATATTTTTGATTTATGATGGGTTTATAGAAACCTACCCATCGTAAGTTGAGGAGCACCTGTATTGCTATTGAGGGAGTGCAGCGTAGGTTCCCCAGGTTATTTCCCAGGTTGGCTGGTCTGACACATGATGAAAGAATGGGTCGACTGGGCTTGCATTCACTGGAATTTAGAAAGATGAGAGGGGATAGAAACATATAACATTCTTAAAGGATTGGATACACTAGATGCAGGAAAATTGTTCCCAATGTTGGGGGAATCCAGAAACAGGGATCACAGTTTAAGCATAAGGGGTAGGCCATTCAGGACTGAGTTGAGGAAATATGTTTTCACCCAGAGAGTTGTGAATCTGTGGAATTCTCTGCCACAGAAGGCAGTGGAGGCCAATTCACTGGATGTATTCAAGAGAGTTAGATTTAGCTCTTAGGGCAAAGGGAATCAAGGGATATGGGAAAAAAGCAGGAACAGGGTACTGATTTTGTATGATCAACCATGTCCATAATGAATGGCTCAAATGGTCTACTCCTGCACCTATTTTCTATGTTTCTACATGGACAATCTTGCACCCCAATATTTTATGTTTAACATGGTGTCTGTGCAATGCATGTCATTACTTTTGAGTTCCAAACATGATAACAAAAGTGAATATCATGGCATTCAGATCTTAATTCAATGAATTTGCCTGAACTGCATAATACCTAACCTAGTAGCAATTTGAACAGTGCGCGGAATTTATCTGGGATTGTAATAAATAATAAATCAACAATACTTTTATCCTAAATAAGAATTTGAAGGATGTGTAAATAAGGGCCTGCAGATGTTAGAATCTTGAGCAAAACCCAAAGTGCTGGAATAACAGCGGATCAGGCAGCATTCAGGATATTCTGAGCAAAAACACAAAGTGGTAGAGTCCAGAGGTGCTGTCTGACCCGCTGTTGACGTTTAAAACAAAACTGTGTACACAGCAGATGTATTCATTGTTCAAAACATTATTTCTTAAACCTGGAATTTCACAAAAATGACATTGCCGTGTCCTTAACTACAACAATCACACGACGTTGTACAAATCATCCCCCATAGATATACCACATAGCCCGCAGTGATGGGGTGGATGGGAATATGTCAGTACTGGTCTTGATTGCAAATGACGGATTGCATCTGCGGCAAACGTGTCCTTAAATGAAAAACACACACAAAAAAATAAAAGCATTGCAACCCAGTGTCTGGTGACAATAACATTTAGCTCGCTCTCGTTGCACCACGTTGTATTAAAATACACACTGGGAGAAAATAAGAGAGAAGGAGGGGGAAAAAAACAACTTCACACTCCAGAGAGAGCTTCAATGCAAAAAGAAAAATTGCATCGCCCGGGGTGAGACATACCTTGTAATAAACGTCAAACTGGATGTTTTCGGGCAATGATCGGATCTCTCTGCGGGAGCGGGTGTAGCTGTCCACCACGGCGGAGATCGCGGTGTTGTACAGGGATTCGGGAATCCATTCCAGCTCCACGGCCGCCATGTTGTTGATGCCTCGTCCCCCCCACCTCAGTGGTCGTCCGTGTCCCTCCCTCCCTCCCGGGCCCGCTCACCCTCACCCTCACCTCCTCCGCAACCCAACCCAACCCTCCTCTCTTCTCTTCACCTCCGTCGACGAAAATCCCCAAACGGTCAGACGGCCATCTCACTCAGGACCGGGGGTGGGGAGGAGTTGGAGAGAGAGGGAGAGACAAAAACACACACACACATACACAACCTCCACCGCCTTTCCCTTCCTCCCACTTCATTTTCGGTCACAAGCAGAACACGGCCATCTCAACCTCACGCCCTGCGCGCTGACGTCGTCGGGCGAGGGGCAGCCCGACGCGCCGCGTCACACGTCGCGGGAGGGGGCGGGGCGGGGGCAGGGGCACCCGTGGGAGGAGGCTGGTGACGCGAAGGCGACGTGGAAGCAGCCACGGGTTTTAAATCCTCAGGTTGTCCAGGATACCAGGCCTTGATTGCAATATTGTTAGCAGTACAGTGGGTCGAGGATACTAGGCCTTTAAGGACAGTTATTTGTTCAGATTCAAGTTTAGCAATAAACAGTTTACAGCACAGCCATTCAGACAGTAGACCAGACATTTCGATTGAAATACAACAAACACTATAGGGTGATTTCACCAAAGGTCAAATGAGCGTAGATCCCCCCCTCACGTGACCGAAAATTTTAACTGGAGGACATCTCTCAGTTTGGTACATGTAAGTGAATGGGGAAACACGCACTTTCCCACCCGTTAAAAACATGGAAAACGGCCGATTTTTGAGCTGAAAATTTCTGTGCTAGTCGGGGTGACCCTGAAGCACAGCGACCTAAATTTTCAGGCAAAACAAAAGATAGAAAGTGAGGTAATTACAAGAGGGAACTGAAGGTAGAAAACCGCGGAAATTAACAGCTGACAATTGCCGTGGTGATTTTAAGATCCAAAATATCGGGAATTATCGCGTTTGCTCGCTGAATTTCATCAAAACTAAGTTAATAATGCCTTACTTTTGATGAAATTCAGCGAGCAAATGCGATAATTCCCGATATTTTGGATCTTAAAATCACCACGGCAATTGTCAGCTGCTCATTTCCGCGGTTTTCTACCTTCAGTTCCCTCTTGTAATTACCTCACTTTCTATCTTTTGTTTTGCCTGAAAATTTAGGTCGCTGTGCTTCAGGGTCACCCCGACTAGCACAGAAATTTTCAGCTCAAAAATCGGCCGTTTTCCATGTTTTTAACGGGTGGGAAAGTGCGTGTTTCCCCATTCACTTACATGTACCAAACTGAGAGATGTCCTCCAGTCAGAATTTTCGGTCACGTGAGGGGGGATCTACGCTCATTTGACCTTTGGTGAAATCACCCTATTCAGAATTCAAATGATGGGGCTTACAGCCATATTTCTATGGGTACCAGCACACATTGGCATTAGAGGAAACGAAATGGCAGATAAGGTAGCAAAAGAGGTAACAAAAAGAAGTAAGATTGATTTAAGTATTAACATAGGTAAAACTGAAATTAAAGACATTATTAAGCAAAGACTGAAGGAAAGATGGCAAAAGCAATGGGAGGAAGAGCGGAAAGGACGGTGGTTCTACAGAGTCCAGAGGAAAGTGGGAGAAATGAGATGTGCAGGAAAAAACAGAAAAGAGGAGACAGTAATTTCAAGAATCAGATTTGGACACACTGGTCTGAACAGTACACTTTTTATAATAGGCAAGCATAATACAGGCAGATGTGAATACTGTGGGCAAGAAGAGACAATAGAGCATGTCATTATACATTGTGAGAGGTATGAGGAAGAAAGAAGACAAATGAGTGAACGATTCAGAAAAGAAAAAGTACAATTTGATTTAATAGATATTTTACAAAAGAATTCATATAAGTGCTATCAAATCCTATTGCTTTTTCTCAGGGTAACCAATTTGTTCGGAAAGATATAGGTTATTAGTATATAAGTTATAATGTTATTTGATCCACACTCCATACCAGTTGGTGGCGGTAATGCACTAAAAAGTTGTTTGCCAACCGCCAAAAAAAAACTACATAGAAGAAGAATAAATTCTCAGGTTAGCGCGCCGAGCGAGGATGTGGCAGGCGCGGGCGGGAGGCGATTGCAAACATTTTAGAAGTTCTCTGACTTCTGAATCTTCTGAATTTGTAGTCGACAGGGCTGCTCACCTTTTAACTGGAACACGTAAGAGGGAGCACATAACGCCTATTCTGGCCTCCCTCCACTGGCTGCCTGTGTACTTTAGAGTTCATTTTAAGATTCTTTTATTTGTTTTTAAATCTTTAAATGGTCTCGCCCCGCCTTACCTCTCTGAGCTGCTTCATCCCTACGCTCCTGCTCGGTGCCTCAGGTCAGCTGATCAGCTGCTCCTGGAGGTACCGAGGTCTAAGCGGAAGCTCAGAGGGGATAGAGCCTTCTCTGTTGCTGCTCCGACATTATGGAACACTCTACCTTTGCACATTAGACAGGCCCCTTCACTGTCCATTTTCAAAACTAGTCTTAAAACCCTTTTCTATTCCTTGGCTTTCGACCCTGCATGAGACTTTGCTCCTGTTTTAGTGTTTCTATTGTTTTTTTATTGTTTTTACTGTCTTTTAATGTTTTTATTGTTTTGTTTTATGTTTATGATTAGTCATGTACAGCACTTTGTTTCAATAGTGGTTGTTTTTAAAGTGCTCTATAAATAAAGTTCATTTCAGTTCAGTACTCTGCATATCGCCAACTTGGATGTGTTGTGCATACTAACGTGCTGTTAGTGCCCCTTTAAAACTGTCTCGTGAAGGTGATTTGACTATATTGTTGTCTAGTTTATTCCATTCCCTTAAGGTTCTTACAAAGAATGAGTTTTTATAAATATCCAATGGGCAGGGCAATTAAAATAAGACAGAGGATACTCAGCAGATTGGGTAGTGTATATAGTATGGATAGGGAATAGACAATAGGCCATTTGGCCCATCAAGCCAGCACTGCCATTCACTGTGATCATGGCTGATCATCCACATTCAGTACCCCGTTCCTGCCTTCTCACCATATTCCATGACTCTGCTATCTTTAAGAGCTCTATCTAACTCTCTTGAAAGAGGAATCGCTCTTGTATGAATGTGGCCAAATGTTTACAAAGATGTTGTTGCCAGGACTTGAGGGTCTGAGCTATAGGGAGAGGTTGAGCAGGCTGGGAATCTATTCCCTGGAGCGCAGGAGGATGAGGGGTGATCTTATAGAAGTGTATAAAATCATGGGAGGAATAGCACATGATGCACAGAGAGTCTTATCCAGAGCGGGGGAATTGTAAACCAGAGGGCACAGGTTTAGGGTTAAGGGGGGGGGGGGAAGATTTTATAGGAATGAGAGGGGTAACGCTTTCACGCAAAGGGTGGTGGGTGAATGTAACGAGCTGCCTGAGGACATAGTTGAGGCCTATTGCAACGTTTAAGAAGCAATTAGACAGGATATGGACAGGGTTAGAGGGATATGAGCCAAATGCATGCAAGTAGGACTAGTGTAGATGGGACATGTTAGTCGGTACTATCGACCTCATTGGTGACCCTCGGTCTATCTTTGATTGGACTTTACTGGCTTTACCTTGCAGTAAATGTTATTCCCTTATCATGTATCTATACACTGTAAATGGCTCGATTGTAATCATGTTTTGTCTTTCCACTGGTTAGCACGAAACAAAAGCTTTTCACTTTACCTCGGTACACGTGACAATAAACAAAACTAAACTAAACAAGTTGGGCCGAAGGGCCTGTTCGCACATTGCATGACTCTATGAGGTAGGACCAGTGTACATGGGGCATCTTTGTCAGCATAGGCAAATTGAGCAGAAGTGCCTCTCTATACCTATGTGCATCTGTGGAGAAGGAAACAGTCATCTGTTCAAGTGGATTTTAGACTTAAGCAACCGAAGATACTGCAATGTTAATCAAAATACAAAGTGCTGGAGTAAGTCAGTGGGTCAGGCAGTATCTCTGAAGGAAATAGAAAGGCAACATTTCGGGTCGGGACTCTTCCATCAGACTGATTCAAATTGGTTGATTGAAAGATACAGCATGGAAATAGACCATTCAACCAACCAAGTCCATGTTGACCATAAAGGGATTGACTAATCCTCATGTCAGAAAAAATATTAATTATGTAAGAAAATTAATGTTTGTAACATCAAGATTTTAGGAACATAGAAATAAAGAAACAATAAAAAAGAGGCCATTCAGTGCTTTGTACAAAGCACAAAGTGCTGGAGTAACTTAGTGAGTCAGACAGCATCTGTGGAGGGAATAGACAGGCCTTATTTCTGGTCACAACTGTGGGCCCGCCCTGCCATTCAATATTATTAGGGTTAACCACATTTCTCAATGCCATATTCTCATTCCCTCTCCACACCCCTTCATGTCTATATTTCTGGAAACCTACCTACATCTTTCTTAAATGTAATCGGTGACTTGATGTCCACTGACTTCTGCAATAACGAATTCCGCAGATTCACCCCTAATTAATTAAATAACTTCCACATCTCACAATGGCCACCGAATGGCCTACTCCTGCACCTATTTTCTATGTTTCTATGTTTCTATCCCTCATCTTCCTGCATTCCAGGGTTCTGGCCTGCCCAACCTCCCCCTATAACGCAGACCCTCAAGTCCTGGCAACATCCTCGTAAATCTTCTCTGCACTACAATACTAATACCCCAAAAATTAAGAGATCTCAAAATTGATAAATATCGGCCCATTGACCAATAATGTTTTGGTTGTGAATTTCCTGTGTTAAAGTATTAGCACATAAGAGATGTTTCAAAACAGAAATAAAGGTTGAAGATTTTACACTATTTTATAATATTTTATAACTAGAAGTAATGCTACACTACACAGCCATGTATTGTGTATTTTGTTACAGGGAGTCTATACCTAATTATTCTCATGAAATACATATTTTATCTCTATCCTTGTGGATAATTTCTCGAATAAATGCATAAGTTCAAATGGTAAAATTGAAACAATAAAGTTAGAGAAAAAAAATATTCACCCAGTGCTGTAAATTCGGCACTATTGTTTTTCAATAGTCATAGAGTTATACAGCTTGGGAAAAGATCCTTCGGCCCAACTAACATGTCCCATCTACACTAGTCCCACTTGCCTGCGTTTGGCCCGTATCCCTCTAAACCTGTCCTATCCATGAACCTGCCCAAATGTTTCCAATATTAGGTGGCGCAGCGGTAGAGTTGCTGCCTTACCGCGCTTACAGCGCCACAGATCTGGGTTCAATCCTGACTGTGGATGCTTGTCTGTACGGAGTTTGCACGTTCTCCCCGTGACCTGCGTGGACTTACCCCGAGATCTTCAGTTTCCTCCCACACTCCAAGGACTTACAGGTCTGTAGGCTAATTGGCTTGGTGTAATTGTAAATTATCCCTAGTGTGCGTAGGACAGTGTTAGTGTGTGGGGGTCGCTGGTCGGCGCAGACTCGTTGGGCTGAAGGTCCTAGTTTCGTGCTGTATCTCTAAACTAAACTAAACTAAACTAAATGACACCCCACCCCCCACCCCCGATCAGTCTGAAGAAGGGTTTCGGCCCGAAACGTCGCCTATTTCCTTTGCTCCATAGATGCTGCTGCACCCGCTGAGTTTCTCCAGCTTTTTTGTGTACCTTCGATTATCCAGCATCTGCAGTTCCTTCTTAAATTAAATGACGACAGTTCTGGTTTGCATTGTAAATGTTTAGGACGCACCATTCTCATTGATCACCATCAGTGGTGTCGTGGAATTTGAGATCAGCTGACCTTATTTCACGAGGCTCCAAAGTTTGTGAAAAGCCCAATTAATATTATGATGCATGCGCACATGGATAGTGTAGATAAGGAGTTGAATAAATTAGTTGCACATGATCTAGCCTGTAGACTGTATTACTGACATACACAGAGAGATTACAAATAATTTCCTTCCTGTTTATGTATTTTTAGCCCTCTCATTTAATTATCCAGAATACTTGTTTTTCCATTTCTCTCTTTTCCAGTGCAATTCCTACTACAAATTTGCAACTGGTAGAAAATGTATAACATGTTCTTCCAAACAATGGTTGAACAACTGTGGAGTTTTGTTGACCTCAGTAATTGAAGAAGTCTTCAGAAGATAGACACAAAATGCTGGAGTAACTCATCGGGACAGGCAGCATCTCTGGAGAGAAGGAATGGGTGACGTTTCGGGTCGAGACCTTTCTTCAGACTGAGTATTCAGAATATGTTTTTGGTACCAGTGACATGGCACCACCTAGTGGTTGATCTGTGATCCATCAGTTTACCTGAGCATTGGGACTGGATGGATTGATTGAAAGATACAGCATCATGCATCGAAACAGGCCCTTCAGCCCACCGAGGATCCAATTACATCAATAATATCAATACAATCTTGTTGCATAAGACATTGGTGAGGCCACATTTGGAGTATTGTGTTCAGTTCTGGACACCGTGTTATAGGAAAGATGTTGGCAAGTGGGAAAGGGTACAGAGAAGATTTACAAGGATGTTGCCAGGACTAGAGGGTCTGAGCTATAGGCAGCGGTAGAATAGGCTGGTACTCATGCAGGATGATGAGGGGTGATCTTCTAGAGGTGTGTAAGATCATGAGAGGAATAGATCGGGTAGATGCACAGAGTCTCTTGCCCAGTGTAGGTGAATCGAGGACCAGAGGGCATAGCTTCAGGGTGAAGGGGAAAAGATTTAATAGGAATCTGAGGGGTAACTTTTTCACACAAAGAGTGGTGGGTGCATGGAACGAACTGCCAGAGGAGATTGTTGAGGCAGGGATTATCCCAACATTTAAGAAATAGTTAGACAGGTACATGGATAGGACAGATTTGGAAGGATATGGGACAAATACTGGCAGGTGGGACTATTGTAGATGGGGCATGTTGGTCGAGGTGGGCAAGTTGGGCCAAAGGGCCCGTTTCCACACTCTATCACTCTTTGACTAATTCCAAAACGTTTTACCATTTGAGTGGTAATTTGTATTATTGTAACACTTATTGGCCGATTTAAACTCCTGCAATAATTACATTTATTTTAGTTTGGAAAGATGGTGAATAATTTATAGTTAATGAGATGTTGATTAGATTAAAAATCCTATCGGAATCTCCCTGATTGAGAAGGTCTGTAAGATCTCCTCATCAGTCACATTTCTCCTGCATCCTCTGCAACAAGGGGCTACATTTTGACCTGTTGTTTTGTTAGGATCAGAGCAGAAATTCTACTCCCGATAAATTCGAGCATTTGTGCCTTCATATAAATGTCAAAAATATCAAAGGTATCTGTCCATGTGTGCTAAAAATAAAAGTTGATTCACACGAGTGGCTTTCAGATGTGATTTGAATTGTCAGTCTGTCCTTCTGCACAAAATGACTGGTTTATAGCTTGGGGTACAATCTGTGTGCAGGAACTGCAGATGTTGGTTTATGCTGAAGATAGACACTAAATGCTGGAGTAACACAGCAGGTCAGGCAGCATCTCTGGGGAAAAGGAATAGGTGACGTTTCGGGTCGGGGCCTTTCTTCAGACTGAAAAATAGAGGTGGGCGAACTGGAGGTGAGAAAAGACCAGAACAAAACAGAGCCAGAGTGTATATGTATGATGGGTGTGTGGGGAACTCTGTCTCATGTTGCTGCCTACACTAGTTCACTCTCAAAGAAGAAGGATATCCCCGTGAGGAATAAATAATTTCAGTGGTTATGGGGAGAAGGCAGGAAAATGGGGTTGAGAGGGAAAGATAGATCAGCCATGGAGTAGACGGAGTAGGTTCGATGGTCCGAACGACCTATTTCTGCTCCAAGAACCTATGAACTTATGGTCCAGGCTCAGTGTAATCTTTCGACCTTGAACTTATGTAGAATTTAAAATGATTGTAAAACCGGATAAATGTTGGAAAACTGAGCTCCCTCAGTATAACTGGAAGATTGTTATAATTCCACGGAACACAGTGTATATCACGTCAGTGTCTTTCCTACCATATTTCAGATGCTGACAGAAATTATTACATTATGAAAATGATCTATCTTTCATGTACTACACAAGGAACAATACATTTAAACTTTTTGCTCCCATTTCTCCCCTAAACATTGCACAGGCCACTGTCTTCATCATAGAATTTTTTTTCAAAGTGTGTTGTGTGCTACCTATAAAATATGGTGTGTTGGGGAGAATTATTAATGAATAATATAAAAGTGGAGAAGAAGCATTCGACACATCTGGGTGAAGGCGGTTATGTAATTCTAAAGTTCAAGCATTAAGAAGAAATGTATTTGTAAATGGCTGACCCTTCATATATCATGTGGACTATCTCTTTAATAATATTCCTGCAACGAGAGAGATGGAAATATTTTTAACATTTATCATTCTCTAGTTTCTGCAGCAGAGCCAAAAATACGCCGTGCTTATGCTGTTTCCGCAAGGAACTGTTTTTCAATGAATCCACACTTTAAACACGATCTAGCATGCCATCCTTACGATTAGCAATATTTTTTTTACGTTCAGAAATATTATTGTATTAAAACTATTTTTAATGTTAAAAATGTTAGTTTAGTTTAGGTTAGAGATACAGTGCAGAAACAGGCCCTTCAGTCCACCGAGTCTACACCGACCAGTGATCCCCGCACATTAACACTACCCTACACACACTAGGGACGATTTTACATTTATATCAAGCCAATTAACCTACAAACCATTACGTCTTTGGAGTGCTTGAGGAAACCGAAGATCTTGGAAAATACCCATGCAGGTCACAGGGAAACGTGCAAACTCCGTACTGACAAACACCCGTAGCCAAGATCGAACCCGGGTCTCTGGCGCTGTAAGGCAGCAATTATACAGCTGCACCACAATGCTGCCCATTACATGAGGAGTTTCTTAAATAAAGATCCTTCCGTACTTGGATCAGTTTTGTGTGGGCACCGAGCTGGTGCAAAACTGATCCATTCACTTTTGAGACAGGCAAGAATGCCAAAATATATCCTATTTGTGATAAAAGCACACACTCTGTCTTTTCTGCAATGGTTAAATGCTATTTCCTTTTTTAGTAGTAACATGAATTTAGTACATTTTTGAGTTCATATATTTGCATTTACTTATTTACGCTCTGTGTTGATATGCTCCTGAATCTAAAGCAATTTACTTTTCCGTGTTCCACTCAAATGGAGAACAAATGACATTGTACATTAACGTGGCTATAAATAGGCTGCCTTCAGGCTAATGTCAGAATACTACTCACAAACCTTTCATTCATACAGTAATCTACTAATACAGATGCATTTAAGGTGTATTTAAGAAACGTTTATTACTTCTTGTTCACTTTTTGAAGAAGGGCAAAGTTTAAAGGAGATGTGTGGGGAATGTTTTTTACACAGGGTGTAGTGGGTGCCTGGAAAGTGTTGCCAGGGGTGGTAGTAGTGGAGGCAGATAGTGAAGGTCCAATTCTATATGGCCATCGTAGAGTCTGTCCTCACCTTCTCCATCATGGTCTGGTTTGGCTCAGCCACCAAGCACAATCATCCGGAGGCTGCAGCGAATCGTCCGATCAGCTGAGAAGGTTATTGGCTGCAACCTTCCCCCCATTGATGAACTGCACACTGCAAGGGCCAGGAAGCGAGCGGGTAAGATCATCTCTGACCCCTCTCACCCAGGCCACAAACTCTTTGAAGCACTTCCCTCTGGAAGGCCAGATTGGCAACAGTAGTGTGTAGGAAAGAACTGCAGATGCTGGTTTAAACCGAAGATAGGCACAGAAAGCTGGAGTAACTCAGCGGGTCAGGCAGCATCTCTGGAGAAAAGGAATAGGTGACGTTTCGGGTCGAGACCCTTCTTCAAGCTGAGAGTCAGGGGAGAGGGAAACGAGAGATGTAGACAGTGATGCGGAGAGATATAAAACATATGAATGAAAGATATGCAAAAAAGTAACGATGATAAAGGAGACAGGCCATCGTTAGCTGTGAGCTAGGTGAAAACGAGTTACAGACAATGAGACTCAACAAGACGACTTTGAAACCGGTATGACATGGGTGGGAGAGAGATGGAGTGAAAGGGAATGCAAGGGTTATTTGAAGCTAGAGAAATCAATATTTATACACTAGGATGTAAGAGTAATAAGAGCACTTGGTAAGAGCAGTTTCAGGAACTATCCGTAAAAGCAATTAATCAGTAACTTCAATGCAGGTTCCTCTGCTACAGTGATTTATTTTGCATCTCAGATTTGTTTTTAATCTATAATTTTTAAACATGGATACCTGCCACAAAGAATTGCAAAGAAGAAAAATGAATGGAGATATATTTCCAACCATTCATGTATAACCAAGGATAAATGAGCATTAACTTGGAGGTTTTTATTGACTGCAGAGTCCTTTGGGTACAGATCCATTTGCTGTTGGAAGGAAGACAGCTATTTAGAGCTTGCACGTATTACTTTGGAATTATTTAAGCCTTGATGAATTACACTGAGGATTGTGCAAATATGGAACTGGGGCATCTGAAAGCCATTAGACTCAAGTTATATCATCTTAACGATCAAACTATTATGCAAATGTGCAGGAAGGAACTGCTGATGCTGGTTTATGCAGAAGATATTCAGACTGCTCCAGAGATGCTGCCTGACCTGCTGAGTTATTCTAGCATTTTGTGTCTATTATTATTGAAACGTGCACCAATATTGGCAGATCTCTGTCAAAAACCAGGCTTAATTTAATGATTTTTGAAGGATTTATAATGCAACATCTATTTTCTCACATCTCTGGCACAATTCTCATTGACAAAGTATTCTCATCTGCATCATAAGAACTCTCCTGAACCTCTTGCCATCTCTCTGGAAATGTGGTCCCTATAATTGAACGCAATACTACAGCAGAATTGTATCCTTTCCTTCCCAATCCCAATTGTTTTTCTCTTATTCTCTTCCTCAGTTCCTGTTTCTCTCTCTCCCTCTGTATCGTTCACCTTTCTTTTCTCTCTTTCTCTTCTGCAATGTCATAGAGTCAGACAACTTGGAAACTGATCCTTCAAAGCACTGAGTCTATCCTTAGCAGCGTGCTCTATTTCACTGCTTTAATCAACCTACATTGCTAAGAACTCCCCCTAGATTCATCACGTACCTACACACTATGGGCAATTTAACATAGAAACATAGAAAAATAGGTGCAGGAGTAGGCCATTCCGCCCTTCGAGCCAGCACCGCCATTCAATATGATCATGGCTGATCATCAAAAATCAGTACCCGTTCCTGCTTTTTCCCCATATCCCTTGATTCCTTCAATCCTAAGAGCGAAATATAACTCTCTCTTGAAAACATCCAGTGAATTGGCTATAACATATTTAGTAATCGACTCAAGCATCTTCCCCACCACCGATGTAAGGCTAACTGGCCTATAATTTCCCGTTTTCTCTCTCCCTCCTTTCTTAAAAAATGAATTGCATTAGCTACCCTCCAGTCCACAGGAACGGATCCAGAGTCGAGAGAACATTGGAAAATGATCACCAATGCATCCACGATTTCTAGGGCCGCCTCCTTGAGTGCTCTGGGATGCAGACCATCAGGCCCTGGGGATTTATCTGCCTTCTGTCCCAACAGTTTACCTAACACCATTTCCTGACTAATGTGGATTCCCTTCAGTTCGTCCCTCCCACTAGACCCTCGTTCCCTTGGTATTTCTGGGAGATTGCAAGAGGTCACAGGGAGAACATGCAAACTCCAGACAGACAGCAGCAAAGGTTAGGATTAAATGCAGGTTGTTGGCGATGTGAGGCAGCAGCTCTGTTAACTTCACCACAGCAGTTTTGCAACTTAGTTTTTAGTGATACAGTGAGGAAACAGGCCCTTCGGCCCACCGAGTCCATGCTGACCAGTGATCACCCCCATACACAAGCACCATTTTACAAACCAGGGACAATTTACAGTGGCCAATTAACTTACAAACTTGCACGTCTTTGGAATGTGGGAGGAAACTGGAGAACCCGGAGAAAACCCACGTGGCTACAGGAAGAACGTGCAAACTACGTATAGACAGCATGCGTAGTCAGGATCGAACCCGGGTCTCTGCCGCTGTAAGGCAGCAGCTCTACCACTGCGCCACCGTGCCTTCCCTGATGTGATTTGGGGCATGCGGTTAATGTCAGTATTAAATAGCTGCTACGATAATGTAGTTGCAAGCTATGGCCACTGGGCGGTGCTGTATTTTCTGTTCTCCACAGCTAGCCACAGACAGAGTAATTCATTTCTGAATTTTCAGCAGCCAAAACTTTCGTAGCTTAAATAAAGTTTTAAGTAATAGAAAATCATTAACATGCACCAAATGTCAACTTAAAAAAAACCACTCATATTCCATCAAAATACCAATTTCAAAATAAATTAGACTATCAGAGGTAGACAAAAATGCTGGAGAAACTCAGCGGGTGAGGCAGCATCTATGGAGCAAAGGAATAGGTGACGTTTCGGGTCGAGACCTTTCGAAGAAGGGTCTCGATCCGAAACGTCACCTATTCCTTCTTCTTCAGACTGAAGAAAGGTTTCGGCCCGAAACGTCGCCTATTTCCTTCGCTCCATAGACGCTGCTGCACCCGCTGAGTTTCTCCAGCATTTTTGTGTGCCTTCGATCTTCCAGCATCTGCAGTTCCTTCTTGAACACAATACTCCGAGTGTGGCCTCACCAATGTCTTGTGTCAGACTGTCTGAAGAAGGGTCGTGACCCGAAAAACGTCATCTATCCATGTTCTCCAGAGATGTTGCCTGACCCGTTGAGTTACTCCAGCACTTTGTGTCCTTCAGTTTATACCAGACTTCTCGGTTCCTCTTTTGAACATTTTTTAAGTTCTTACTTTTCTTCCCTTTTTCACTTCCCAGCTGAACTTCCTGTCTGGTCCGGTCTGGTTCTCACGCGCTGCCCACCTGTTGTGGGTTCTTGTTCTTTTCAGCTCTATTTTAATCTCTGTACTTTTTGTCGTCGAGAGAGCACCGGCTTCAAACCCCTACTTTCCTCCCTCATAGGAATACACCCATTTTGCAGTTTAAAGCCTTTCCAATGTTACATAGAAACATAGAAATTAGGTGCAGGAGTAGGCCCTTCGAGCCTGCACCGCCATTCAATATGATCATGGCTGATCATCCAACTCAGTATCCCGTACCTGCCTTCTCTCCATACCCTCTGATCCCCTTAGCCACAAGGGCCACATCTAACTCCCTCTTAAATATAGCCAATGAACCGGCCTCAACTACCCTCTGTGGCAGAGAGTTCCAGAGATTCACCACTCTCTGTGTGAAAAAAAGTTCTTCTCATCTCGGTTTTAAAGGATTTCCCCCTTATCCTTAAGCTGTGACCCCTTGTCCTGGACTTCCCTAACATCGGGAACAATCTTCCTGCATCTAGCCTGTCCAACCCCTTAAGAATTTTGTAAGTTTCTATAAGATCCCCTCTCAATCTTCTAAATTCTAGAGAGTATAAACCAAGTCTATCCAGTCTTTCTTCATAAGACAGTCCTGACATCCCAGGAATCAGTCTGGTGAACCGTCTCTGCACTCCCTCTATGGCAATAATGTCCTTCCTCAGATTTGGAGACCAAAACTGTACGCAATACTCCAGGTGTGGTCTCACCAAGACCCTGTACAACTGCAGTAGAACCTCCCTGCTCCTATACTCAAATCCTTCAAATGTTCAATTACTTTGACCAATTCCAAGGTTACAATTTAAAGCCCTGTCCCACGGTGCGAGTTCATTCCAAGAGCTCTCCCGAGTTTAAAAAAAAAATCAAACTCGTGGTAAGCACGGAGAATGAACGCAGCGGGTACGTTGGAGCTCGGGGACGTCTCTTAGCGCTAACGGCAGGTACTCGGGAAGACTCGCTAACGGCAGGTAAGCACGGGAAGACTCGTGAAGATTTTTCAACATGATGAAAAATGTCCACAAGAGCCCCGGGTACCAACGAGTGGCCATTACCGTAAATCTCCGAGTTCGAATCGGGGCAAACTCGGGAGAGCTCTTGGAATGAACTCGTACCGTGGGACAGGGGTTTTACTCGTGCAGACCTGTCCTCATCCCATCGAGATGAATCTTTCTGCAATTGACTTTTTTTTTTAATGGAATCCTTCAAACCTTTTTCCATAAATCCTTTTTAAACCTAAAGATGGAGCCACAAGGAACTGTGCAGATGCTGGTTTACAACAACAACAAAAAACACATACAAAGTGCCGGAGTAATTAAACAGGTCAGGCAGAATTTCTGGGGGGTTTTACCCGGTCTGGCCTGTCCGTGGCAACAGATTCCCTTTGTACTTTTAGATACATCAGAAAGCCAACTACCTGTACTACTAACACCACCAATACTCGATGAGAAACCACACTTTTGATTACGCAATATAATTATGTTCCAACGTTAATATTTCCTGTAGAACACAGCCAGAGATACTTATTTAGTAACTAAAATAAGCCACGCTTGCACTGAGTTCCATTGAGTACATGTGAGTATAACATCAAGATGTCCCTCCCCCTAATTACAAAGCAACCTTGTGGCGCCACCTTGTGGTTAAGCCACTTACTGAGCGAACCCTCGGTACTTGGTCTGACAGGGTCACGTGACTGTGTTTGGCGGGAAGGAGTCGTCACGTGGTTAGTGTGTGTGCCCTGGTACATATAGAGAGCCCTGGGAAAACCCACCCCAGTCGCGTGTGTGCTGTTCTCTGTATTACCTCAATAAAGTTCACTTTGATTCACAACGCTATAACCTCACAAATTATTGAAAACAAAAGCGAGTGTACACCACACCAGATCCCAACCAGAAACGTCGTCTATCCATGTCCTCCAGAGATGCTGCTTGACCGGTTGAGTTAAACCTCAAGACAGCAGAAACTATCCAAAGGGCTGCCACCATGCAGGATGAAGTAGCCTGTTCGATTGGCATCTTATCCACCACCATCAGCGGTCATTCACTCCATTATTTGTGCCGTATGACAGGGGTGGTGAGACATCTACAAAATGTAAGCAATTATTTGCCTTCAGCTACTCTTATGCCACTGTCCCACTTAGGAAACCTGAACGGAAACCTCTGGAGACTTTGTGCCCCACCCAAGGTTTCCGTGCGGTTCCCGGAGGTTGCAGGTGGTTGCCGGAGGTTGCAGGTAGTGGAAGCAGGTAGGGAGACTGACAAAAACCTCCAGGAACCGCACGGAAATCTTGGGTGGGGCTCAAAGTCTCCAGAGGTTTCCATTCAGATTTCCTAAGTGGGACAGGGGCATAACAGTGTCTTTCACAACACACAACCTCCGCCACGAGGATAGACAAAAGCGCTGGAGAAACTCAGAGGGTGAGGCAGCATCTATGGAGCGAAGGAAATAGGAAACGTTCCAGCATCTGTAGTTCCTTCTAAACAGTTTAAGAAACAGTTGAACAGGTACATGGACAGGACAGGTTTGGAGAGTTATGGACCAAGCGCAGGCAAGTGGGACTAAGGTAGCTGGGACATTGTTGGCCGGTGTGGACGAGTTGGGCCGAAGGGCCTGTTTCCACATTGTATCACTCTATGACTCTATTAGTAATGCTTTGCACAATGCATTGACACAATTTAGAATCTCAGAGGCCTTTGACAAATATAAATAGTTGGATTTAAAATTTGCCTTAAATATCAATATTAAAAAAATTTCACTATGACATGAATTTTCATTGCATATCCTTCTAAACCTTTCCCATTCATGTACCTGTCCAAATGCCTTTTAAATGTTAGACACAAAAAGCTGGAGTAACTCAACGGGTCAGTCACCATCTCTGGAGAAAAGGAATAAGGGTTGTTTTGGGTGGAGACCCTTTTAAATGTTGTTATAGCACCTCTCTCAACTACCTCCTCTGGCAGCTCATCTTCTATACCCACAACATTTTTAACGAAAATGTTGCCCTTCACTTTCCTCTTATCTCTTCCCCCTCTCACCTTAAACTTGTGTCCTCTGGATCTTGATTCCCCGACTCTGGGTGAAAGATTCTGTACATTCTATTCCTCTCATGCTCTTATACCCCTCTGTAAGATTATCTCTCATCCTCCTGTGCTCCAAGGAATAAAGTCCTAACCTGCTCAACCTCACGCTATTGCTTAAGCCCTCTAGTCCTGGCAACATCCCCGTAAATCTAAATCCAGTGTAAATCAGGAGCTGGTAGAACTACGAGCTCTAAATGGGAGAAAACGAGGATTTTGGGTTTCACTGATTCTGAATAAATTGCACGCTAAGCAAAATAAGTGTTTGATGATCCAGCAATAACACAATGTGCTGAATATCTCAGATCACCATCTGTTAGATACCAATAATTCCAACTAAAAGGTTGTAATGGATCCACATGGACAATGGAAGGTGTCTATTTCAGTTATTAAAACCGCACCTTAGCGTGACATTTACACAAGAGTACCGAGTAATGCCATTAGTCACTGAGTTTCTCACAAAGATGCAAAGAATGAGGGTTTGTGGAGCAGCTGATTTAGCACAAACAAAAAGCAATTACCAATCCAGTGTTAAACTACCACCGCGCTGTCTTATGTAAGGTGTAGATTGTGTGATCACTACAATTGACATGCCACATAACAGCCTTATGGAAAAGAACATGTACAAATAATTAGTTTCGAGATATAGTCCGGAAACAGTCCCTTCAGCCCGTTGAGTCCACGCCGACCAGCGATCACCCCGTACACTAGCACTATCCTACACACAAGGGACAATTTACAATTTTACCAAAGTCGATTGTCCTACAAACCTGTGGGAAGGAACTGCTGATGCTGGTTCACACCGAAGATGGACACAAAATGCTGGAGTAACTCAGCGGGACAGGCAGCAACTCTTCAGCCTTCAGTCTGAAGAAGGGTCAACGAGCCGAAACGTCACCTGTTCCTTCTATCCAGAGATGCCGCCTGCCCCCCCTTAGTTACTTCAGCATTTTGCCTCTAACCTACAAACCTGCATGTCTTTGGAGTGTGGGGGGAAACTGGACCACCCAGAGCAAACCATTGGGGAGAGCGTACAAATTCCGTACAGACAAGCAGCCGGTAGTCAGGATTGAACCCGGGACTCTGGCGTTGTAAGACGGCTACTCTACCGCTGCGCCACTGTTCCGCCCGCAAAGTTAATAGAGAGAAGGGCCTTCACAAAATGAAGTGTTATTTTTGGAAATAGTATCCTGGAAATCTCCTTTCAAGACTCCCACGATTTTTCTTGGGTAGCCCAATCCCTTCCACCTTCATGTTTGAATAAAACTATATTCATCAGAAACCCCTGAGGGGATAATTTCCTAACAGAAAGGTTCATGCACAAATCCAAAATAATTCTCTATTTTTATTTACACATTAACCTGCTCATTTGAAGCACAGTATTTTAAAAGCATTCAGCCAGTGTAAACATTCCCCAGGTAGGAATCTATCAAAAAGCATATTAAGAGTACTTATTTAAACTTGCTTTTTAAAATTTAAATCTTTCCTATATGAAGATGAAAGCAAAGGTTACATGATGATGATGAAACAAATCAGCTATAGGAGAGAGAAATTTTAAAACTCAACCTTTTCACATTGAGCAGATTTCATGGAATTGCCTTTGGTCAAAGCAATATCAATGTTCTTAAATTCACATTACATTTTTTACTTAAATTTTAGAGAAACAGGCCTTTTGGCCCATCGAGTCCATGCCAACCATCATGAGTTCCCTGTTACCCCACTTTTTTTTATCCACTCAATACAAATTAGGGCTAATTTACAGAGGCCAATTCACCAACAAACCCAGTGCTACTAGTCAGCTTGGAATATTATAACCGGGAAATAAATGGAAAATATTGCAAGCATTTTTTTTAGTTTAGTTTAGTTTAGTTTATTGTCACGTGTACCGAGATACGGTGAAAAGCTTTTGTTGGGCGCTAACCAGTCAGCAGAAAGGCAATACATGATTACAATCGAGCCATCTACATGATAGACAAACTAAGGTTTAGTGCAAGGTAGAATCCAGTAAAGTCCGATCAAAGGTAGTTCGAGGGTCTCCAATGAGCCATCATTGGTGGTAAGATACAAAGAGGTGGTCCTGAGAGTCCAACTTCAGAAACTATTTCAATGACACTAGATCATTTATCTTTTTGGCTTAATGCTTCCAAATACTCTGCTTCAACAAAGGTTGAGCATGCTTGGATTCTGTTCCTTGGACTGCAAGAGGATGAGAGATGATCTTATTGAGGTGTACAAAGTCGTGAGAGGAATAGATCAGGTAAAAACACAGTCTCTTGCCCAGAGAGCGGTCTCAATAACCAGAGGACATACATAAGATGAGGGGGGGGAGGGGAAAGATTTAACAGGAACCTGAGGGGTAACTTTTTCACACAGCGAGTGGTGGATGTATGGAACGAGCTGCCGGAGGAGGTAGTTGAGGCAGGTACTATCGCAAGGTTTAAAAAACATTTAGATAGGTACATGGATAGGACAGGTATAGAGGGATATGGGCCAAATACAGGCAGGTGGGACTAGTGTGTAGATGGGACATGTTGGGCGGTGTGGGCAGGTTGGGCCGAAGGGCCTGTTTCCACGCTGTATGACTATGAAGTACTTTTGAAATATATGATTCTAATGAAATCCTTCTTGTGCTAGGTTGCTGCTTCCCAAGTATGGTATTAGCAGCGCCTTTTCAAGCAAAGTATCAAGGAGGCAGTTCAAATATCAAATGAGGAATTTTGCATTATTTCGACAGGTTTGCAATGTCAACAAGAATGTGGGCGAACACTTTAAAGTTTGATCAGTGCAATTAGATTCTCATCTTGTTCACCGGCTGCGTGGATGCGGTCAAGAATAGTAGGAAGATCTGGAGTAACTACAACAAGAACGTCTCACACAAACCAGCGCTGTTATTATTTCTGGTAATTACTAATCTTCCAGCATGTTCTTTGGCTGAATGTATATTTATAAGGAAGAATATTTCAAGTGGAAAAATTCGAGCCTCCGGGCTTTCAGGCAAACAGGCATTTAGCTGACAGATGCAGAAATAGACTTAAACCCTTTGGGAAATGTTCAGCAATGTACCTGCCTTTTATGGTTGTAATATTCGCACAGTTTGCCAGTGTGAAAGGCTGGTGGGAGATTTTGATCTATTGTTTAGGTATATTGTTTAGGAAAATATAGTCAATGCATCAGTAGTATCTGGGTAGGCAAAAATGCTGAAGGATGGTTTTGGCCCGAAAAGTTGGTATTTCCTTCGCTCCATGGATGCTGCCTCACCCGTTGAGTTTCTCCAGCATTTTTGTCTACCTTCGATTTTCCAGCATCTGCAGTTCCTTCTTAAACAGTAGTATCTGGGTCTTCACTTTCCAGCACTTTGTTAGCGTAGAACATGGAAACAGTACAGTGTGTGGGAAGGAACTGCAGATGCTGGTTTAAATCGAAGATAGACACAAAATGACTCAACAGGACAGGCAGCATCTCTGGAGAGAAGAGAATAAAACAGTACAGCACAGGAAGGGGCTCTTTGGCCCACAATGTTGGCCCCAAACATGATGCCAAGTTAACCTGATCTCATCTGCCTGTACACAATGCATATCCCTCTATTCCTTGCATTCCGTGCTCCTATCTATGAGCCTCTTAAAAACCACTATTGCATCTGCCCCCACTGTAGATTAGTGTCACTCATACTATTGGCCCACAGGCTTATTAGAGAGCTCTCTCTCTCGCTCTCTCTAGCAGACTTGCTGTATGCAAGTGGAGACGAAAGCACCTTGTGTTTCCTCTACAGAGTTGCTAATAGAAGACTATGGATTCTAATCACGATGTGTGAGTCTTGTCATTTCCTACATGGTGTCAGATATTTCGGACCCTGTCCTCGCCTAGTTGGTTTACGTTTATTTTAGTTTGTTTTTTTGTTCTGTTTGTGTTTTTTACAATGGCCGCTTCTCTTCGCAAGCCCGAGCCTTTAGTGTTTGATGGTGCCCTCGACGAGTGTTGGCGCACCTTTGAAGAAGATTTCACTGTGTATGTGCATGGGGCGCACGCTGCCGCCGCTCCAGATGTCCGTGTCTCTATTCTCCTCAACCTAGCTGGTACCCACACCCACTTCCTTCTCCCGCTACCACCCCAAGCAGTACATTCCACCCCTCCCCCCATCACTCTCTGTGTAAAAAACTTGCCCCTCACATTTCCATTAAACTTTCCCCTTCTCGACTTATACGTAGCTGCGCCCTCTAGTGTTGAAGTTTCCATCCGGTGAAAAAGGTTCTGACAGCCTACCCCACATGCCTCTCATAACTTCATCCTCTCAATCTCTGACGATCCAGAGAAAGCAATCCAAGTTTACCCAACCTCTCCATGCGGCTGAAACCCTCCAATGCAGGCAGCATTCTGGTAAACCTTCTCTGCACCCTCTCCAAAGCCGCCACAACCTTCCTGTAACAGAATGACCAGAACTGCATGCACTGCTCCAAATGCAGCCTAAGCAAGGTCTTGTAGATCTTGTGTTTAAGAAGGAACTGCAGATGCTGGGAACTCGAAGGTACACAAAAATGCCTGAGAAACTCAGCGGGTGCAGCAGCATCTATGGAGCGAAGGAAATAGGCAACGTTTCGGGCCGAAACCCTTCTTCAGACTTGTTGATCTTGTTGTGCAGTAAATCTAAATAACCACGTACAACTTCCAAGAATCAGTTCAGAGATGCCTATTTGTGCAGTGATGCATACTGATTTGTTGACAGCTGTGATATTTTCTCTGGTATAACATACAAATTCAATACATTCCCATGGCAACTGGACTGAAGTTGAACACACATATATAACCGAAGGAAATGTTGATGACTAAATTCATTAGGTCCTGAACGCAGGCCAGGGATTGAGATGTGCAGTTCATGTCCGGGGAACGTAATGTCTCTTCATTTCAATGACAATGCCAATGCTGCTGACTGGATGGAACAGTAAAGGCCTCATGCCCTGAGTAGCCACCTCAATTTAAAGGACCAAGTGCAATAAATGGGTCCAATATTGGAAAAAGTGTGAGCAATTTTGGTCCCCGTATCTGAGAAAGGATGTGCTGGTGCTGGAGAGGGTCCAGAGGAAGTCTAAGAGAATGATCCCAAGAATGATTGGGTTAGCAAATGATATACGTTTGAAGGCACTGGGTCTGTACTCGCTGGAGTTTAGAAGAATGAGGGGGGACCTTCATTGACACTTACCGAATGGTGAAAGGCCTGGATAGAGTGGGTGTGGAGAGGATGTTTCCATTAGTGGGAGAGACGAGGACATCAGGCCACAGCCACAGAATAAAAGGATGTACCTTTGGAAAGGAGATGAGGAGGAATTTCTTTAGTGAGAGGGTGGTTAAACTGTGGAATTTGTTGCGACAGACGGCTGTGGAGACCAAGTCAATGGATATTTTTAATACGAAGATTGACAGATTCTTGATTAGTATTAGGTGTCAGGGGTTATGCGGAGGGTAGGCAGGAGGGCGGGGTTGAGCAGGAAAGATAGATCAGCCATAATTGGATGGCGGAGTAGACTAGAAGGGCCGAAAGGCCTAATTCTGCTCCAAGGACTTATGAATGTATGAAAATCGGAGAGAGAGCACTCTAAATATCAATGGCTATGAAGGTGCAATGTGAGGAAGAGTAAGGTGAAAGAGCTGTCCCAACCCTTCTCCCCCTTCCTTTCCCCCCTCTCCCCCATGTGGATTCACAACCATTCATCTCCTTACCCCTTCCTGTCTCTCCCACCCCCTCCCCTTCCATCTATATTCCTTCCTCTCGCTTCACAATTCACACCTCTTCTATCCTTATCTCACACTTTTTGGCTTTTCACCTCTGACCTTTGTCCAACCATCTGCCAGTCAACCACTCCCCCCTCCCCTCTCCTGTATCCACCTATCACGCGCCAGATGTTGTCCTGCCACCACCTCTCTTCCAGCTTTACCCTCCTCTATCACAATCAGCATGAAGAAAGGACCCGGCCCGGAACATCACTTATCCATGTTCTCCAGAGGTGCTGCCTGACCGGCTGAGCCACTCACGCACTTTGTGTCTTTTTTTGTAAACCAGCATGTGCAGTTCCTTGTGTCTCCAGAATCCTGTTTCCTCTTTAAGGTTGTCTCTCCTCAAGTACAACCAAGGAACTGCAGATGCTGTTTAAGAGGGAACTGCAGATGCTGGAGAATCGAAGGTTACACAAAAAAGCTGGAGAAACTCAGCGGGTGCAGCAGCATCTATGGAGCGAAGGATTTCCTTCGCTCCATAGATGCTGCTGCACCCGCTGAGTTTCTCCAGCTTTTTTGTGTAAACTGCAGATGCTAATTGAGGGGGAGAATGTCTGGAAAGTAGGCATCCCTTGAGGATATTTCATAAAGTTGCGTTACAAAATAAAAATTGCCACTGAGCTTCCTTAACGGGATATTAGAGGGAATATCCTTAGGAAGCTATTAAAAACACCAAGAGGTTTAGAAAGGGGAATGTCAGATATTAAGGCCTTGGAGCTACTGTATTACAGTTGAAATGATCAAGAGGCAAAAAGGAGAGAAGCAGAGATATCTTCGAGGGTTAGACACTAATTTTTACATTGACCAAGCCAATTAACCTCCAAACCTGTACGTCTTTGGAGTGTGGGAGGAAACCGGAGATCTCGGAGAAAATCCACGCAGGCCACGGGGAGAACGTACAAACTCTGCACCGACAGGCGCCCGTGGTCTGGATCGGACCCGGGTCTCCGGCGCTGCAAGCGCTGTAAGGCAGCAACTCTACCGCTGCGCTACCTATCTCTCTGGAGTATTGAATAACTGTTGGCATCAGATGGTTTTGTTATTGCTTCAGCCTACCTTGCCCCCTTGGAGGAATGATGGATTTCCTGAATTTAGCTTCAGTCCTCCTAGTGACATAATGTTGTTACTTAGCAACAAGATTAAACATCAATTGTAAACCAGGCTGTCGCTGTTCCAATGCTTACAAAAAAAAAACGAAATACATTTTAAGAGTTTTGATAAAGGAAAAAAAAACAGGAAAAAGAAAATCAATTTTTTGTCATGGAAAATTATAGCCTCTTGGGTACAAGGATTTGTTGAACTCTTGCCAAATTGAATCCCAGAGTTATTGCTATGACCTTGATTTTACAACTAACATTATTTTAGCTGTGCCTGGTTATGTTTGTTCTGCCACACTTATAACGCTGAACAGAAAATCTAGATAAATTCTTTGAACATCCTGGGAGGACTAGTGAGATTTAAAGGGGTTTTGAGCCTTTGATATACAAATTTGTCTGAGGTGATGGATTTTCTTCTGGCTGAATTTATAAGTTTGTGAGTGTACAAGTTGCACCTAAGTTTCTATGGTTCTAAGTTGCAGGAGCAGAATCAGGCCATTCGGCCCACCAAGCCTACACCGCCATTCAATCATGGCTGATCAATCTTTGACCCCATCGTCCAGCCTTATCCTTATAACCCCTGACACCCGTACCTAGACAAATAGAAGCACTACTGAGCTGGCTCCAGTGATAAATCTACCCTTGTTCCTGACACAGTTGTTCCAGACCTCAACTCCAGTTCCAGCTATTCACCGGGCCCATAGCCCAGGCCCACTATAACACTGACTACACACTCTGCTTGCAGTTATGTGCCTCACATACTGGAGTAATACAGTAGGTGCGAAATATCATCAGAGTTTTACTGCATTTAATCTTCCTGATTATCCATGGATATAACCATACGGGTATCCGGCGTTATGTGGAGAAGGCAGGAGAAGGGGGTTAGGAGTGAGAGATAGATCAGCCATGATGTAATGGCAGAGAAGACTTGATGGGCCAAATGGCCTAATTCTACTATCACATGATTTTATGATCTTAAGATTCTTCTATTGATGTCTTTCAGTATCCCAGCTCCAAATCTCTTTGGCTTGCCACCTCATTTTCCATCTTTAAGAATCTCCTTAAAACTCCTCTCGGCCCAAACCTTCCGTCTTATGCCCTGATATATGAGGGAGGGAGGTGTACAAAATCAAATAGATAGGGCACATGCACAGAGATAGATCAGCCACGATTTATGGTGTCGAATTTTGAACTGGGCATACTGTATATACGTTTGCCACTGAATATGAACACTGAATTTCAAAATGATAGATTACATGAATGTTTCTGCTACATAACTTGGTAAAATGCCATTAACAGTTACATTTCAGATGAATAAATGATATAAAATTACTATACCGCATTTAGAATATTCTGTTCAGTTCTAGGCACCATGTTATAGGAAATATATTGTCAAGCTTGAAAAAGGTTCAGAAAAGATTTACAAAGATGTTGCCAGGACTAGAGGGTGTGAGCTATAGGGAGAGGTTGAGTAGACTAGGTCTCTGTTCCATGGAGCGCAGGAGGATGAGGGGGGATCTTAAAGAGGTGTACAAAATCATGAGAAGATTAGATCGGGTAGATGCACAGAGTCTGTTGCACAGAGAGTAGGGGAATCGAGGACCAGAGGACATAGGTTCAAGGCGAAGGGGAAAAGATTTAATAGGAATCCGAGGGGTAACTTTTTCACACAAAGGGCGGTGGGTGTATGGAACGAGCTGCCAGAGGAGGTAGTTGAGGCTGGAACTATTCCCATCGTTTAAGAAACAGTTCGACAGGTACATGGATAGGAGAGGTTTGGAGGGATATGGACCAAGCGCAGGCAGGTGGGTCTAGTATAGCTGGGACATTGTTGGCCGGGGTGGGCAAGTTGGGCCGAAGGGCCTGTTTCCACACTGACTCTATACAATTCCCCAATGGTTCTGTGAATTCCATTCAGTGAGCCAGACCCAAATGATTTCATACTGGATCTATGCTGTGAGCTCAGATCTCAGGCAGCTGTGCAGATCTGGGTTGTGGACAAAGCCACACAGATTAACCTCCCTTCCATTGACTCCATTTACACCTCACACTGACTCGGCAAGGCCAGCAGCATCATCAAGGACCAGTCGCACCCTGCCCACTCCATTTTCTCCCCTCTCCCATCAGGCAAAAGGTACAGAAGTGTAAAAACTCACACCTCCAGATTAAGGGACAGTTTCTTCACACCTGTTATCAGGCAACTGAACCATCCCACCACAATCAGAGAGCAGTGATGAACTACTAACTACCTCTTTGGGGACCCTCGGACTTTACTGGCTTTATCTTGCACTAAACATTATTCATGTTATTCCTTTTATTGTGTATCTGTACACTGTGGATGTCTCGGTTGCAATCATGTATTGTCTTTCCGCTGACTGGTTAGCACGCAACAAAAGCTTTTCACTGTATTTTATTGTCACGTGCACCAAGGTACCCTTCCTGACCTGAAACGTCATCTATCCATGTTCTTCAGAGATGCTGCCTGAACTGCTGAGTTACTCCAGCACTTTGTGTCTTTCTTGTAAACCAGCATCTGCAGTTCCTTGTTTCCACACTCCTTGTTTCCACTCTCCAGCAACATCGGAGAGAGATGGGTCAGTCTTGGTAGCTTAGTTTGCTTTGGAAGCCCATCGACAATTACTGAGGCCATTCCCTGGAGAATGCCCAGTTGGACAAGTTCCTTAGAAGATTTCTCCTCTGTATTCCTGAGTGAGCATTGACACTATGTCTTAGCTAGTCAGTCAACTTTGAGGTTTTACAATCAAACTAAACCAGATCCTCAGCTAGAAATCACACATCAGTCTGAAGAAGAGTCTCGAGCTGAAACATTGCCTGTCCGTCCATTCCCTCCACAGATGCTGCTGGACCAGCCGAGTCCCTCCAGCACTTTGTGCTTTTGCTCAAGACACCAGCATCTGCAGTTCCTTGTGTCAACATCCGCACATGTTCATCTCCAGTGGTTCCCCTCAGCAGTCCAAGGGGGAGAACATCGACAACGTTTATCCCACTTGAATATTCTTCAGCGAACAACTGGAGATGACCAGGTGTCAGAAAGAACCGCAGATGCTGGTTTAAAATCGATTTGGATGGAGATGAACATGTGCGGATGCTGACACAGGCTGTTTCTTCGTCCTACAGGCACCAAATATTCACGTGGCTGGCTTCCAGAAAATATCCAACTTGAAGAAGCGTGTCTAGACTATGTGCCAATTGAATAGCGGGAGTTTGGGATTGGGGTCTGAACAACTTGGTCAGGAATGTAAGTAGGCTCGCAGCTGAATCCTTTTAAGGAGATGACAGGGCATAAGACTAAAGCCTTGGATGGAGGAGGAGGTTTAAGGAGCATCTTGAAGATGGAAAATTAGGTGGAAAGCCAGAGATTTGGAGTTGGGATACTGGAGGCAGACACCGAAAGATGAGTGTCTGTGTTCATGGTCAATCAGGAAGAGCAAAGGCAGCAAAACTCTGATGATTTTGATCACCTACTACTCCAGTATGTGACCCACGAGGGAGCTAAAGAAGATGAGGAAACTAGTACAAAACGAGAAAAGTAAAAACGACTGCCTTCTTTAAAGTCACATTATTTTCAAAATCTCATTAGTTCTTCATTTGCATACCTTACCAGATTGAAAGGCAGTGAGAGAGTTTATTTAGCGGAGGTAGAGTTCGGGGATAGGGCCACAGTATGCCTCGAACAACAATTGTTTGACGTACCCTACAAAGTACTACAAAGTACAACGTTCGATGTTCCCAGCTCTCTCACAGCCCACTGCTTCCGCCTCTTCCTTTCTTCTTCCCGCTCCCCCCACCCCACATCAGTCTGAGGAAGGGGTCTCGACCCGAAATGTCACCTATTCCTTTGCTCCACAGATGCTGCCTCACCCGCTGGATTTCTACAGCATTTTTGTCTCCCTTAGATTGGAAGGCACAGTAATTTGTACGGGATGATTTTAGAGTGTAGAATCATACGGTACAGAAACAGCTCCTTCAGCTCAACTTTGACCATGGTGACCAAGATGCCCCATCTACACCAGTCCCACCTGCCTGCGTTAGGCCCATATCCCACTAAAGTTTAGTGACTCAACCTTTCGTACCCATTGTCCCAAGTTACGAGGTGATTCTGGATAGGTCACTTGCCTTATGGCTCATTACTTACTATAATTAATTTATTAATTGTTGTTTATTATATAGCATGTATTGTATTTACAGGTCTCTTATGGTGCTGCATGTAAGACTTCTCTAACTTCAAGGAACCCTTGCTTTCCCTCTCTCTCCATCCCTTCTCATACCAATTCTCCGACCAGCCAGCCAGTCCTCCCGAATACATTTTATCTGTTTGCTTTGTTGTCGCCTTCTCCTAGCTAACAATGATCTATTCTACATTTTCCTTGACCCTCATATCTTTTGATTTAGTTTAGTTTAGTTTAGAGATACAGCGGGGAAACAGGCCCTTCGGCCCACCGGGTTCGTGCCGACCAGCGATCCCCGCACATCAACACTATCCTACACCCACTAGGGACAATTTTTACATTTACCAAGCCAATTAACCTACAAACCTTTACGCCTTTGGAGTGTGGGAGGAAACCGAAGATCTCGGAGAAAACCCACACAGGTCACGGGGAGAACGTACATACTCCGTACAGACAGCGCCCGTAATCAAGATCGGACCCGGGTCTCCGGCGCTGCATTCGCTGCAAGGCAACAACTCTACCACTGCGCCACCGTGTCACACGTTATCACACCTCATCCTTCCAATGTATCTCTATGTCTCTCTCTCCCGTGACTCAGTCTGAAGAAGGGTGTTGACCTGAAACCTTGCCCACTCCTTCTCTCCAGAGATGCTGCCTGGCCCGCTGAGTTACTCCAGCTTTTTGTGTCTATCTTCACTGACACTTAACATTGGCTTTCAGTAATGCACCCACAATAGCTAATTTATAACGTAATTTAACAAGTGGTCAGCTAGCAGCTCCTGCTTGTTAATTACTTCAATCTACAGCTACCAAAAATGAATAATGGGTCAATACTTCAGCTCTTGTTTTAATTTCAAAGTATCGGCAAAAGAAAGAGATTAATTAACAACGTCACAATACGTACAGATAGGCACATACAAAGAGAAGATAGACACATAAACCTGGAGCAACTCAGTGGGTCAGGAAGCATCTCTGGAGAGAAGGGACAGGTTTCGGGTCGAGACCCTTCCTCAGACTGTGCATTGGGGGAAAGGGAAACAAGAGATATAGACAGACGGTGGTATGGAGAGATGTAGAACAAATGAATGAAAGAAATGTAAAAATAAGTAGTCACAGAGGGAGGGGCAGCAAGAGAGGGTGTTGCAGAACCCTCGTCGGAGAGAGGAAGGGAACTTCAAAGTAGACATATCTTGAGGAGATTTTGCAGTGGAACAGATGAAATGTGTAGGATGGGACTGCGATCAGTTCCTTCCTAGACAGGTATAAATATTTAGGAATAGCTCCTCATATTCTGCTATTCTCCAATTTTAGGTGACCTCTAACAATCCACCTTCCCCTAGATCCCCCTTTCTCCCCTCCCCCCCCCCCCCCCCCCCCCCCCCTTCTGTGCCCCACTCAGGCTTGCACCTATTTCTCCCCTCCCCCTCCCCCTACTTCACTACCTCTGGCTTCAATCCTTCCATCTTCCATCTTCCACTTCACTCTCTGGTCCTCTATTCTAACCATCTGCCTATCAAACCCCCCCCTCACCTGTGTTCCATCTATGACTTGCCATTTGCCTCTCCTCTCTCCCAGTTTTCTGCTCCCCCGTTTTCATCTGAACATCTGAAGAGCTACGGTGGCACAGCGGGTAGTGTTGCTGCCTCGCAGCGCCAGAGACCCGGGTTCGATCCTGAGCACGGGTGCTGTCTGTACGGAGTTTGTACATTCACCCCGTGACCGCGTGTGTTTTCCCCGGGTGCTCCGGTTTCCTCCCACACTCCAAAGACGTGCAGGATTGTAGGTGAATTGGCTGCGGTAAATTGCAAATTGTCCCTGGCGTGCAGGATAGTGCCAGCGTACGGGGTGATCGCTGGTTGGCGCGGACTCAGTGGGCCGAAGGGCCAGTTTCCGTGCTGTATCTTTAAAGTCCAAAGTAATTCTTTGAAGTCTAGAGTGGCAGACCAGACACTACATTCTGGATGAGCTTGTGCTACAATCTTGTACCCACTAAAGAAGGGTTTCATTCAGATTTACGCCACTTCAATAAGCCTTTTATTGATTGTAATGATGCATCTTTACCAAAATCAGTTTAGCTCAGATTTCCTTTTCCTTTCATCTGAGCAATAAAGCAGTCAGCCCATAACACAGGCGCCAGAGAAGCATCGCAGTAATATGATGGATTCTTGCTTCATCTGCCCTGAAGTGCAAAGTACTGGTTTCATTAGTGAAATATGTCATTCCCATGGCCAGGGCACAACACATATCAATCATTATTAGGAGTGTGTGCAAAACATCAGGCAAAAAAAACCCAAATTGAATTGTGATCTTGGAGTTAAAATTTAATTTTAGACTCCCAATAAGGTTTGCTTTGTGCACTTTAAGTTTGTTCCTTTTAAATCTGTAGAATGCCATTATCTTTATGGGTAAATGTTAGTCATGCATGTAAAAACTGGCCATATGTTTGTCAGGGTCACAGAATCCCACGTTCCTGAGCAACACGCCTTCGTAACTTTATTTTTGCTTTTAGAGATACAGCATGGAAACAAGCCCTTGTGTCCACTGAGTCCGCGCCGACCAGCGATCCCCCTACACTAACACTATCCTACACACACTAGGGACAATTTACAATTTCTCCCAAAGTCACTTAACCTGCAAACCTGCTGGTAAACACCGAAGATAGATCGAACATCGAAGATCCCTTCCCACTCAGGTACTTTCCCCGACAACCGCATGAGATGCAACACCTGTTCCTTTACCTCCCCCCCCTCCCCCTCGACTACGTGCAAGAACCCCGGCCATCTTTTCAGCTGAGGCAGAGGTTCACTTGCACTTCCTCTAACCTCGTCTACTGTATCCGCTGTTCCAGGTTTGGACTCCCATACGTCGGTGTGACTAAGCACAGGCTCGGCGATTGTTTCACTCAAGACCTCCGCTCAGTCCGCCTAAACCTACCTGATCTCCCGGGTGCTGAACACCTCGATCACTGCGCCACCGTAACTCTTCAGTGGTTCAACCCAATTCATCTCTATGAAGTAGAAAGAACCAAGCAGCTCCATGATACAATGCTATTTGTAAGCTCATAACATAACAATAAATGCATTGATGACAGGTAATAATAAATAGTGATCTTGAACAGTATGCATCTTATAAATGCTGGATCTACTGCCTGGTGCTTCCATGGCAACCTCGCCTTCAGTCTGTCTGTCCTTTTTGTCTTTTTTTGTTATCTTTAGTGTGTTTAAAAAGTTTGTGTTAATGTTCTCTGGTTTGTTCTATGTGGGGGGGTCGGGGGAAACATTTTTTCAATCTCTTACCTTGCCGGAGATGCGATTGTTTTCCGGATCGTATCTCCGGTCGCTCTGCGGCCTAACATCGTGGAGCTGGAGGCCTTGCTCGGGACTGACTTTGAACTCCACCGCGGGGCGTGGACTAACCATCGGAGCCGATTCCTTGCCTGGGATCGACGCTTCAACTGCAGCCTGCGGATTTCAACATCGAGGAGCTCGCAGTTTCGGGCAGAGACTGATGTCGGGAAGCTCCAAGCCAGACGAGGTTCGACCAGCCCCGACCCAGGGTCCGATCACGCGGTGCGGGGAGGTGAGATTCATGTACAGGCAGATGAGATCAGCTTAATAGGGTAGACAAAAATGCTGGAGAAACTCAGCGGGTGAGGCAGCATCTATGGAGCGAAGGAATAGGTGACGTTTTGGGTCGAGATCATTCAGCTTTATAGGGCATCATGTTCGGCATAGACATTGTGGGCCATGGACCCATTCCGGTGCTCTACTACTCTACGTTTAGACATTAAACTTTAGAGATACAGCATGGGAACAGGCCAACCGAGTCCACGCCAACCAGTAATCACCCTGCACACTAACACTACCCTACACTCTAGGGATAACTTTCAATTTTATCAAAGCCAATTAACCTCCAAACCTGTGCGTCTTTGGAATGTGGGAGGAAATGGCAGCACCTGGAGAAAACCCACGTGGTCACTGGGAGAACGTGCAAACTCTGTACGGGCAGCACCCGCAGTCTGAATTGAATCCAGGTCTCTGGGGCAGGAAGGTAACAGTTCTACCGCTGTGCCAATGTTCTATGTTCTAATCTGTATATGTGCTGTACGTCGGAAAGTTTCAAGATGGGATGTGGGGTGGGAGGGGAGTGGGGGAGAGCTGAAGAGTCTTACTGTGTGGAACATAAAACCGTACTACAATAAAATAGCCCAGATAAATAGTTCAGCTGGTATTGTGCCAGCTAGCAAGGCAAACAGTAGCGACAACAGGTCAAGTGCCAATATATTAAGCCTGAGACTGAAAGCTCATTCTATTGATCTCGTGAATGGAAAGTACACAATGACTATTACCCTTGCTGAGATCTCTCTGAGGAATGAAATGCATGTTGATGCCGCCATTGAATTTCAGTGGCTTGGAATTACTACATTCGAGACTTTAGCATAGCCTAATCTTGGATAGACACAAATGCTGAGTAACTCGGCGGGACAGGCAACTCTCTAGGGATAACTTTCAATTTTATCAAAGCCAATTAACCTCCAAACCTGTGCGTCTTTGGAATGTGGGAGGAAATGGCAGCACCTGGAGAAAACCCACGTGGTCACTGGGAGAACGTGCAAACTCTGTACGGGCAGCACCCGCAGTCTGAATTGAATCCAGGTCTCTGGGGCAGGAAGGTAACAGTTCTACCGCTGCGCCAATGTTCTATGTTCTAATCTGTATATGTGCTGTACGTCGGAAAGTTTCAAGATGGGATGTGGGGTGGGAGGGGAGTGGGGGAGAGGTGAAGAGTCTTACTGTGTGGAACATAAAACCGTACTACAATAAAATAGCCCAGATAAATAGTTCTGTGTTCAGCTGGTATTGTGCCAGCTAGCAAGGCAAACAGTAGCGACAACAGGTCAAGTGCCAATATATTAAGCCTGAGACTGAAAGCTCATTCTATTGATCTCGTGAATGGAAAGTACACAATGACTATTACCCTTGCTGAGATCTCTCTGAGGAATGAAATGCATGTTGATGCCGCCATTGAATTTCAGTGGCTTGGAATTACTACATTCGAGACTTTAGCATAGCCTAATCTTGGATAGACACAAAATGCTGGAGTAACTCGGCGGGACAGGCAACATCTCTGGGTAAAAGGAATGGGTGACGTTCTGGGTCGAGACCCTTCTTCAGACTGAGAGTCAGGGAGACACAGAGATATGGAAGTGCAAGGTGTTAAAATGAGACATCAAAGGGGACAAAGGTCAAGGAAAATGTAGAATAGATCATTGTTAGCCAGGGGAAGTTGACAAAGAGAAAGTTTAATTAGGAGACTGGTCGGAGAATTAGCTTGGCGGAGGGATGGAGAGGGAGGTAAAGCAAGGGTTACTTGAAGTTAGAGAAGCCAATATTCATACCGCTGGGTTTTAAGCTGCCGAAGTGAAATATGAGGTGCTGTTCATCCAATTTGGTTGGGCCTCACTCTGACAGTGGAGGCGGTCCTGGAAAAAAAGGTCAGTGGGAATGGAATGGGAGGGGGAGATAAAGTGTCCTAATCCAGGACTCTGCAGATTCCAGTTACAAAAGCAACACATAGGTTAACCCTTAATGCAGTAAAACATTCCAAGACATTTTTCGAGGACAATATTTCCATGAAGTACCTGGTGCAACAGGGAGGGTACTTGGTCAAGATGTGGTTGCTATGGGACCAGGCAGGAGGAAATCACAGAGGCGTACGTGAGCTGAATGGGTGCTGGCTGTTGATTTTAGTCATCGAGTGATACAGCATGGAAACAGGCCCTTCAGCCCAACTTACCCACACTGACCAACATGTCCCAGCTACACAAGTCCCACCTGCCTGCGTTTGGCCCATATCCCTCCAAACCTGCCCTATCCATGTACTTGTCTAACTATTTCTTAAACGTCGGGACAGTTCCTGCATCAACTACCTCCTCTGGGAGCGCATTCTCAACCTCCACCACTCATTGTGTGAAAATGTTACCCCTCAGATTTCAATTCAATCTTTGCCCTTTCACCTTAAACCTATGCCCTCTGGTCCTCGATTCACCTACTATGAGCAAGAGACTCTGTGCATCTACCTAATCTATTCATCTCATGATTTTGTACACCTCTACAAGATCAACCTTCATCCTCCTGCACTCCAAGGAATAGAGTCCCAGCCTACTAACCTCTTCCTGCAGCTCAGACCCTCGAGTCCGGGCAACATCCTCGTAAATCTTCTCTGCGCCCATTCCAGCTTGACAACATCTTTCCTATAACACGGTGCCCAAAACTGAACACAATACTCTAAATGCGGCCTCACCTATGTGGGGCCGGTTAAATGAGGAGATTATAGCTCCAGAGGCAAAGCCTGGCAATGATTATCCTCATGGGAATCACAGGAAAGTTGGGAATAGCACAGATGCATTTGAGGGTATTGGCATTACGGCGCCAGAGAAGTGGGTTCGATCCCGACTACGGGTACTGTCTGTTCGGAGTTTACGCCTGCTTCCTGTGACCTGCGTGGGTTTTCTCCGCGCCAATCCAGGTGGTAGGCCGCGAGGAGGGGGGGCGTGAAGATGCGGAGAATAGTCGCATCCTCGACCAGGAAGTGACCAAGAAAACAGTTTCCCCCCTCCCACATAAAAAAAAGACTAAAAGATCTCCAGAAACAAACTTTAAAACAGACACAAAATAACAAAAAGAATGAAAGGCCAGACAGCTGCAGCGAGTGGCACCACCACTCAAACACCCGATTTACACCCAATCTACATAAAATAAAATTGGGAGTGGGTTAAAGTTATGCAATGTAAAAAATACTATAATGAGGATCACTGATTTAATGGGATTGATTAAATGAAATGACATTATGAATACTTGGTAAACAAATACTGCAATTAGATATGTTTGATGAAGGGAGAAAGGATTAAGTTAACGAGATCTCTGTATTCTGCATTGCTGGCTCTCTTTATTAAAATCTAGACACAATGTACACATGAACTATAATGACAAATTAAACTAATCTCACCTCCCCACTTATGGTCCATATCACTGTATTCACTGTGCAGGAAGGAACTGCAGATGCTGATTTAAACTGAAGATGGACACAAGAGCAGGAGTAACTCAACTGGTCAGAGAGTGTCTGTGGAGAAACGGAATAGGTGATTTTACAATATTCATACCACTAGGTTGTATCTGCCCAAGTGAATCAGCTGACAACCCAACAGTATGAATGTTGATTTCTCTAACTTCAAGTAACGCTTACATCCCCTCTCTCTCCATCCCTCCCCCAACCTAAGTCGTGCCATCTTCAAATTCGTCTTGTTGAGTCTCATTGTCTGTATTAGTTTTCACTTCGCCCACAGCGAACAATGGCCTGTTTCCTTTATCATCGTTACTTATTTGCATATCTTTCATTCATTTGTTCTATATCTCTCCACATCACCGCCTATATCTCTCGTTTTCCTTTCCCCTGCCTCTCAGTCTGGGGAAGGCTATTAAACTCAACTCAAACAAAACTCTGAACATTAATAGCCCATTATCTGTTTATTTGCACTTTATCTGTTTTATTTATTCATGTGTGTATATATTTATATAATGGTGTATGGACACACTGATCTGTTCTGTATTCATGCCTACTATATTCTGTTGTGCTGAAGCAAAGCAAGAATTGCAGTGTCCTATCTGGGACACATGACAATAAACTCTCGTTGAATCTTGAATCTTGAAGGGTCTCGACCCGAAACGTCACCCATTCCTTTTCTCCAGAGATGCTGTCTGATCCGCCGAGTTACTCCAGCATTTCGTATCTATCTTCGCACTTAAACTCTGTCTGCCATTCAACTTTCCAACTGATCTATATGTTGTTGTACCCTTTGATAATCTTCCTCGCGATCCACAATTCCATCGATTCTCATGGCATCAGCAAACTTGCTAATTATAGCGAAGATAGACACAAAAAGTTGGAATAACTCAACGGGCCAGGCAGCATCTCTGGAAAAAAGGGATGTTGTCGTGAGACCAGACAGGGTGAGCAAAATAGTTTTTATTGACAAAAACAAACGGAAACTCGTAAACCCGCATGCCTAGTCTCGCTAACGGACACGTGTCGATGGGAGGAGCGCAGATAACCAAAGATACTAGAGGAGCTCCTCTAGTATCTTTGCTGATAACTAACTAAAAGCCCGCGAACGAACTCCCGCGGTCATGTGACAGTGCCGACCAGTGACGAGGGTTCTGACTTCCCAGCCCCACCACTAGGTGCCGCTACAATATTTCGGGTCGAGAACCTTCTTCAGACTGAGAGTCAGGGGAAAGGGAAATGAGAGATACAGACAGTGATATGGAGAGATATAGAACAAATGAATGAAAGATATGCAAAAAAGTAACAACGGTAAATGAAACAGGCCATTGTTAGGTGAAAATGAGTTCTGTACTATATGATACTATGATTCTATCTGAACTAAGTATAGATTTCAAGGAGAGGTCTGATCAAACCACATTTAGTTTGAGCACAAATTCCACTCAAAATCATGAGAGTAAGGCAACAAAGGTCTTTTTTTGAAGAATAACAGAGGCCATTAAGTGCATTGAAATGCCCTTCCCAACGCTTAACAAGCTAATGTGCTGGTACTCCACATGACAGTTAACAAGGTAGAAGCTCTTCATCATCAACTATCGATTGTACTTACAGACTGTGAAGAAGGAATGTTATATCCTTGGCTTGGATCATCTTGGCTGTCTTCGTGCAGTGTGGCACAGTGGCAGTGCAGTAGTGTGGCTATCTCACAGCTCCAGCGGCCTTGGTTCGATACTGGCTTCTGGTGTCCCTTGTGTGGAGTTTGCACGTTCTCCCTGTAACTGACCGGATCGGTCGGGTTCGCTCCGGTTTCCTCCCATACCCTGAGGACTTGCTGGATGGTAGGCTGATTGTTCTGCTGTAAAATATCAAATGTGCAGGAAGGAACTGCAGATGCTGGTATATACCGACGATAAACACAAAATGCCGGAGTAACTCAGTGGGTTAGGCAGCGTCTCTGGAGAAAAAGAAGAGGTGACATTTCGGGTCAGACTGAAGAAGGGTTCCGACTCAAAATATCGCCTGTTCTTTTTCTCCAGAGATGTTGCCTGACCTGCTGAGTTACGCCAGCATTTTGTGTCTATCTTTGCTGGAAACTACATCTGGTTTAGGAAGCTGTTGGAAGAAATGGGCGGCATTAATTGGGGATGGGTGAGAGGATAGGTGCGAGGATGAGGATTTTGGGATTGGTCTGAGGGACGGAATGTAATTGATGGGCCAAATGCCAATCCTTTTTTTGTCAAAAAGTATTATGAGTAATATTTCAAATTCAGTTAAGTTTCAGCTTGTTCTGCAGCACTACATTTCTTTTGAAGGAGCTCACCCTTTGGAGTGTTGCGTTTAGTTATTAGATGTTATTAAGGTGGAAAAGGCGCAGAGAAGATTTTCGAGGGATGTTACCAGGACATAGAAACATAGAAAATAGGTGCAGGAGTAGGCCATTCGGCCCTTCGAGCCAGCACCGCCATTCAATATGATCATGGCTGATCATCCAACTCAGTACCTGCCTTCTCTCCATACCCTCTGATCCCTTTAGCCACAAGGGCCACATCTAACTCCCTCTTAAATATAGCCAATGAACTGGCCTCAACTACATTCTGTGGCAGTGAATTCCAGAGATTCACCACTCTCTGTGTGAATTTTTTTTTTCTCATCTCAGTCCTAAAAGATTTCCCCTTTATCCTTAAACTGTGACCCCTTGTTCTGGACTTCCCCAACATCAGGAACAATCTTCCTGCATCTAGCCTGTCCAACCCCTTAAGAATTTTGTAATTTTCTATAAGATCCCCCCTCAATCTTCTAAATTCTAGCGAGTACAAGCCGAGTCTATCCAGTTTTTCTTCATATGAAAGTCCTGACATCCCAGGAATCAGTCTGGTGAACCTTCTCTATACTCCCTCTATGGCAAGAATGTCCTCCGTACAAGGACTCGAGGGTCTGGACTATAGGCAGTGGTTGGACAGGCTTGGACTGTATTCCTTGGAGCGCGGGATGATGAGAGGTCATAAGGTCATAAGGAATAGTAGAATTAGGCCATTCGGCCCATCAAGTCTACTCCACCATTCAATCATAGCTGATCAAACTCTCCCTCCTAACCCCATTCTCCTGCCTTCTCCCCATAAACCTTGACACCTGTATTAATCTTAGAGAGGTGTGTAAGGTCATGAGAGGAATTGATAAGGTACATGCACAGATTCCTTTACCCAGAGTTGGGGAATCAAGAACCAAAGCCATAGGTTTAAGGTGATGGGGGAAATATGTAATAGGTGCCTGTATTAGGAACCTGCAATAAGGCAACTTTTGTACATGTATGGAATGAGCTGCCGGAGGAGGTAAGTGAAGCCAGTACAATCACAACTTTTAAAATACATTTGGATGACTACATGTATAGAATAGGTTTAGAAGGATATGGGCCAAATGTAGGCAGGTGGGACAAGCGTAGGTAGGGTGTGTTGGTCGGCATGGGAAAGTTGGGCAGAAGGGCCTGTTTCCACACTGTATGATTCGATGACTCTCTAACCCTGTGGTGTGAGTTGTGTTAATGAGTGAGAGTGACGTGTTATACAATGTGTAGGAAGGAACTGCGGATGCTGCTTTAAATCGAAGATACACAAAATGCTGGAGTAACTCAGCAGGACAGGCAGCATTTCTGAAGAGAAGGAATGGGTGACGCTTTGGGTCGAGACCCTTCTTCAGACTGGGAAGTCACAAAATGCTGGCGTAACTCAGCGGGACAGGCAGCATCTCTTCAGACTTCAGTCTGAAGATGGGTCTCGATCGAAACGTCACCCATTCCTTCTCTCCAGAGATGCTGCCTGTCCCGCTGAGTTACTCCAGCATTTTGTGTCTATCCTCTGCTGTTATGCAATCCCGCGTTAATGGCATTGACTGCCACAGAATTTTCGCTCCAAGGTTGGAAATTTTCTCAATAGACTTTCATAAGGCCCGTGTTTGTCAACTCACACCTGAATATAAAAATAGCTGCGAGTCTTTCCATTGCTGAAGGAAATTAATAATTCTGACTGATCTTCGGACTACTCAGCCAGTATAGCAATTACTCTGATACAACTTGAATCAGAGATAATTAAGTTGTGAGGAGGTTATGGAACATATTGTCTTTCACACCTTCGATATCGATTGTGTTTGCGGCATCAGATTTAAAATATAATGTACGCTTCAAATGTCTTTCCACAAGTAGGTGATGTTACTCATATTAAGTCCGAGGTATATCTGCCTTTTTAGAAAACAAAATCATAGAATTGGAAGGGATTCATCCTTGAAAGGGTTTGCAATCTATAATTTATCAAAGAAAAAATATAGAAGATTTTCTATGCAATGTTTCACTGCTCTGTTGCTGTGGAAACTTGTGCAAGATAACTTGAACTAACAGCTAAACATTATATAAGAGGGTTATTGAGTCACAGAGTCTTACAGTATGGAAACAGGCCATTCAGGCCAACATGTCCCATCTACATTAGTCCCACACACCTGCATTTGACCCATATCCCTCTAAACCAGTCCTATCCATGTACCTGTCTAATCCCAACCTGTCTAAACGTTTCTTAAACGTTGCGTTAGTACCTGCCTCATCTACCTCCTCTGGCAACTCATTCCATACACTTCCCACCCTTTGCGTGAAAAAATGACCCCTAAGATTCTTATTAAATCTTTCCCACCACACCTTAAACCTATTGTATGTCCTCTGGTTCTCGATTCCCCTACTCTGGGCAAGAGACTGTGCGTCTACCCGATCTATTCCACTCATGATTTTATCCACCTCTATAAGATCACCCCTCATCCACCTGCACTCCAAGGAATAGAGTCCTATAGAGCTTGCTCAAACTCTCCACATCACTCAGGCCGTTGAGTCCTGGCAAGAGCCTCGAAAAAATCTTCTCTGCACCCTTTCCAGCTTGACAACATCCTTCCTGTAACACGGTGCCCAAAACTAAACACAATGCTCTAAATACAGCCTCACCAACATCTTATACAACGGGAGCATGATCTCCTAACTTCTACATGTGTGTACTAGCTAGTGGTTCGGGGTGCTTTTGTTCTTAGTGAGACGTTAAGAAAATATCTGGAAAATGTAGTTGACTGTCAAAGAAGCATAAAAATCTGATGTTTTTACTCAAACAGACTGAGGTGATTATCCAAAGGTTGATTTGAAATCAGTATCGTCAACACTAAATGATCAGTTTTAGTTGTGGAAACAAGGAACTGCAAATGCTGGTTTACAAAAAAAGACACAAAGTGCTGGAGTAACTCAGCAGGTCAGGCTGCATCCCTGGAGAACATGGATAGGTGACACTTTGGGTCTGGACCTGAACAGTCTGGAGATGGGTCCCAACCACGAAACGTCACCTATCCATGTTCTCCTGGGATGCTGCCTGACCCGCTGAGTTACTCCAGCACTTTGTGCCTTTATCAGTTTTGGCTATTGAATTTTATATTTAAGCTCAGCATGTTCCACAAAGAGACCAGGTACGTTGTAAGAGACACAATCACGCCATTTGGCTCATCAAGTCTACTCCGCCATTCAATCATGGCTGATTTCCCTCTCAACCCCATTCTCCTGTCTTTGCCCCATAACCCCTGACAACCAGGCAACAGCAGTGAAGGACATGCTATTATTTTGAAGTAGATCCAAGTTGGCTTCAAATGAGAACCATCGCTTCAGTCTCAAACTGAGACTTTGACCTTATTTAAGGACATGTGACTTTATGCACTACGACCCTTTTCAATGTTAATAAATCATAAGCGAAACGTTGACAAAAATAGTTTGCGAGTGATACCCATCACATGAGGCTCAATGAGATTTTGTAGATTAACAAGCCAGATAGAGTCACGGGATTGACTGTCAATGTGAGGAGACTCCCAGATTAGAACAGCAAATTCCCAGATGCTCCAGTTTCTTCCCACATCCCAACCACACGTGGGTTTGCAGGTTAATTGGCCTCTGTAAATTACGCCTTGTGTGTGGAGAGTGGATGAGAAAATGGGAAAACGTAGAACTAATGTGAACGGGTGATGGGCCGTGGTCAGCATGGACTCGGTGGGCTGAAGGGCCTGTTTCCATGCTGTATCTCTAATCTAAACTGATTTGTTCATTCTTCGGTCTCATTTACGGTTCACATAACACAATTTTAGAATCTGCAATTTTGTGAAATCTTGCGCAACACAGTGTCAGAGAGTCTGGTGTAAAGGCCAAGAACATTTTAGCTCATGGAACTATTTGATGTGAAATAACACAATGTTCAGAATCAAAGAAATGTTGTTCAAAGTAAATAATGTAATATTTTTTCAAAACACAGGTTAGAAGGTTTTTCACACAAGTGGTGGGTGTATGGAACTATCGCAATGTTTAAGAAACATTTAGACAGGTACATGGATTGGGCAGGTTTAGCGGGATATGGGCCAAACGTAGGCAGATGGGACTAGTGTAGATGGGACATGTTGGTTGATGTGCGCAAGTTGGGCCAAAGGGCCTGTTTCCTCGCTGTATAACTCTACGACTCTAGGAAGTAGTTGAGGCAGGTACTATGGCACTGTTTTTTTTGTTTTTTTTTTAAATTTTATTTTATTAGAAGTAAGCACAGTCATATGGCACCAAAGTGCCTAATATATATTTTCATAATACATTTTATGTACAACTTCTTTTTTTTTTTTTGTTACATTGAAAAAAGATGAGAATAAGAAAAAGAGGTTAGATAGTAAAGGATAGAAAAATGTGAAATATATAGTGTGTGAAGAAAAGAAAACGTAAAGAAGAAAGTTGAGAGAGATGAAAAGGGAGATCTAGTCTTGTGTAGTCCTGAAACAGTTATTTTTTACAATGTGGACATGTTGACGAATTCGATGTGGCTGCAATCGTTGGGCCAAAACTTGGGCCTGATTTACCCTCCGCTGTATAACTCTTATTGACTCTAGGAAAGATTTTATGTGTTCAATTTATTCCCATCTTCCATTACACCAAATATAATCATTTCAGTATTAGGTTCCATTCTTGTCTTGAATAATTTTGGCACTGTTTAAGGAACATTTAGACAGGTACATAGATTGGACAGGTTTAGAGGGATACGGGCCAAACGCAGGCAGGTGGGACTAGTGTAGATGGGACACATTGGCCGGCGTGGGCACGCTGTGAGACTCCATTCACCACCCTCTGGCTGAGGTGACCCCACTTTGCAAACAGTGTCAGTAAGGGCAGATTTGAACATCAATATTTTTATTTCCAATCATTTTGATAGTTAGTCTGGTGGCTGCTCACCACGCCTAAGTCTACTGGCTGAGGAGGCTCTCCGACTTTGATAAGCTTCTCGGAAGACAACCAAGGAAGTGGCAATCAAGGACTCAAAGAGTCAAGAGCGTTTTATTGTCATATGTCCTAGATAGAACAATGCCATTCTTACTTGCTGCAGCACAACACAATATGTAAACATAGATCACTGTAAACAATATAATAAACGAGAAAAAAAAAGTTCAGTGTGTGTTTATAGATAGATGTACCCAAAATGCTGAAGTAACTCAGCGGAACAGGCATCATGTCTAGAGAGAAGGAATGGGTGACGTTTCAGGTCTGAAGGAGGGTCTCGACTTCTACTACTCAGAGGTGCTGCGTGTCACGCTGAGTTACTCCAACATTTTGTGTCTATCTTCAGTGTAAACCAGCATCTGCAGTTTCTTCCTATACACACACACATATAATATATATATATATACACACAGACACACACACATAACATACATACACATAAAAACAAATACACAATAATAGTGCAAATAATAGCTGGAAAAAGTCAAAACCAATGCCCCAAGTCTATTTAGTTCAGAGCTTATTTGAGGTTGTAGTGTTTAATAGCCTGATGGCTGTAGGGAAGAAGCTGTTCCTGAACCTGGACATTACAATTTAGCGAGAACAGGGCTGTGAAAAGGCAGGCACAGTCGATGGAAAGACTAGAGGCAAATAAACAAACACATTAAAGAATATGCTGTTCTAAAGCTTCTAAATAACACACAAGTTGCCCTTGAGTCGAGGATGTAATGTGACCTTCGTGTCAAGTACACTGGGTTCGTCACCGACGTTTCATTGTTCTGACCCTGGTCTTTTGCAAGTTAATCTAAATAACAGTGATGGCATCCAGAGAAGCAGCTCTGGGCCTCTTGGCTGCAATGACAGAGGATGATATCTAAAAAGATAAAGCTTGTGTTTGAGAAAGAGAAGTCAAGGAGGCCATCGCTGCCTGAAGTTGGTGAAAGACGGCATGGTGTCGTGGTAATTTGTGTGTTAATTCGATGCCCTAGGTTCAACCGCCTGCTCCAATAAAAATATATACATGCTTGTCACAAAAACATGTCTAATTGGCCTCGATCCCTCTTTCCCAGTATCGTGCAAACGTAATTAATTAAAATCCATTAGTTAGATGCCTTCCAGTCTGTTCCAATAATAAGCGATGCTCGTGACAAAAACATGCAGAGTAAGCCTCACTCTCTCTTCTCCAGAATTCGGCAAGCTTAATTGATTAAATGAATTAAAATGCGTTTTGGCTTTTAAATAAAGATAATTGTTTATTCACAGTTATGTGATTCTTTGGAGACAGACACAAAAAGCTGGAGTGACTCAGCGGGTCAGACAGCATTTCTGGAGAAAAGTAATAGGTGACGTTTCGGGTTGAGACCCTTTCTTGGCTGAAGAAAGGGTTTCGACCCAAAACGTCACCTATCCCTTTTCTCCAGAGTTTCAGTCTGACCCACTGAGTGACTCCGGCTTTTTGTGTCTACCTTCAGTTTAAACCAGCATCTGCAGTTCCTTCCCACACATGCGATTCTTCGATTTAGGTTCTCACTGTCTTTTTTAAAAAATGTTTGGTTAATTCAAGTGAAGGGAGTAGCGGAAAGTATTAAAACGAGCTTTGTAACGTTCTCAGGGACATAGAGAAATCGTCCAAGCTTGCAGCAAATAAAATCTCAATTGATTTGCAGGGGACATATATATGCGGAGGATGGGGAATTCAGTGCATTACGTAGGGATATAATGAATCCAAACCATTTGAGGAGCATAGTGAATAATGCTGGCAAGCCCACAAGAAAGAAAATCACTTGACTGTGTTTTGAAGTCAGAATTGGGTAATGTGTCATGTAAAACAACATTAGAACATTCAATTGATGGAGAGGTTAGAGATTGTATGTCCAATAGTCCAATTTAAGTCAAAGTTGTTGGAAAATCAGTACTCATATATCTTTATCCAGGGTTACAGAGAAATTATGTGTTTTGTCATCCAGAATGGGTCTGTTAATTATGTATTGGTCTTTGAAAGGACAACAGGCCTAGAACATTTTAATCCATTAATCATTAAGACAAGATTGTACAAAACATTGCAGGGGATGGCCAGAACACTTAATAATTTACAGACTCAATAGTAAAGTATAAGACTAGCTCAATCTATAAAGCAGTCTTCTTATAACATATAACAATTACAGCACAGAAACAGGCCATCTCGGCCCTTCAAGTCCATGCCGAACACTTATTCTCCCCTAGTCCCAACTACCTGCACTCAGACCATAACCCCCCATTCCTTTCCTGTCCATATATCTATCCAATTTATTTTTAAAGGATAAAATCGAACCTGCCTCCACCACTTCCACTGGAAGCTCATTCCACACAGCTACCACCCTCTGAACACGCTCCATAGATGCTGCTGCACCCGTTGAGTTTCTCCAGCATTTTTGTGTACCAGCATCTTAGCATGTTATTTTTCTATCTTTTCTTGGGGGAAAGGGGGGGGGGCAACTCGTTTATTATTTATTTTATGATATTATGGAAAGATATGGAGCTAAGCTGGGTAATGGATGTTACAACTGTTACCCAAAGAGTAGTGAAAAATACCTGTTCCTGTTGCCACATGGCCCGCAACTCTAACATCCTCACTGCACTGATCTTTCATCATTGTATGCCCAATGGAGTTCCCAGATAGCTGAAAGCATAAAACAAAAATAGAAGCTGAGAGGACCATGGAATATGCAAACTCTGCAAGATTATGCAGCAGCTTATGCCACATCTATCCTAGTCATTGTTCTTCTTCGCCAGTCCCTCAAGATCGAGGATGACTTATTTCTGCTGTGGTTTTGCACGAACGAACGGATCGTTGATAATATTATGGGAGCTCGTTCATATGTGAGAATTTCCATAAGTCGGGCATTCATAACCTAGGGGTGGCCTGTAAAATACACCAAGGAAATACTGGACACCTTACACTTCCTTATCTAAGCATTTCCTTATCGGAAGGCATTGCAGAGGGTGGTGAAAATTGCCCAACGCATCACCGGTTCCACGCTCCCCTCCATTGAGTCTGTCCAAAGCAAGCGCTGTCTGCATCGCCAAGGACTGCTCTCATCCCAACCATGGACTGTTTACCCTCCTACCATCCGGGAGGCGCTACAGGTCTCTCCGTTGCCGAACCAGCAGGTCGAGGAACAGCTTCTTTCCGGCGGCTGTCACTCTACTCAACAACGTACCTCGGTGACTGCCAATCACCACCCTCCCCCGGACACATATTATTTTTTTATTCAAATCGTTTGCTATGTCGCTCTTCAAGGGAGATGCTAAATGCATTTTGTTGTCTCTGTACTGTACACTGACAATGACAATTAAAATGAATCTGAATCTGAATCTGAATCTGATCTATGTACCGCCCTCAGTTGTCTCGACCCAAAACGTCACCGATTCCTTCTCTCCAGAGATGCTGCCTGTTCCGCTGAGTTACTCCAGCATTTTGTGTCTTTCAAGAAAATACTGGAAATACTCAACAGGTCAGGCAGCATCTATGGAGTTAATGGCCTAGAACAGGGGTTCCCAACCTCTTTTGGCCCGTTTACCCCCGGCAACCTTAATAGCACATAACAATATTATGGGGCCTGTTTCCACACTGGATGGCTCTGCGACTATGACTCTAAATCTTAGAACCTGCACCACGTTTAACAAAGATTAGTTCAGTTTAGTTTAGAGTTACAGCACAGGAACAAGGCCCTTCGGCCCACTGACTCCGTGCTGACTATCGATCACCCGTTCGCACTAGTTCTATGTAATCCCTCTCTCTCATCCATTCCCTACAGACCAGGGGCAATCAACTAGCCTACAGACCCACGTATCATAGGGATGTGGGAGGAAACCGGAGCATGCGAAGGAAACCCACGTGGTGAACGTGCAAACTCCACACAGACAGCACCCGAGTTCAGGATCGATCCCCGATCTGTGGCGCTGTGAGGCAGCGGCTCTACTAGCTGCGCCACCGTGCTGCCCACTCTAGAGATGTTAATATTGATGCAAATCTTCGGGATGGTTTGTGAGAAGTACATTAAAAATCCCATCTCTTTGCAAGCTGTATTCACATAAGGGCCTTCAAACGACCTATTTTTAATGCACGGGATGGTCTTAAGAGGGTTGCTTGATGCAGTGGCAAGATAAATGAAAAATAAAACATTACTGGCTGGTCCTTCTGCAATTGATGGGCTTAATCACATCTCTTTGAAGATCGAGGTGCAGTGTTTATTCTATTCAAAGAAGTCGCAAGCTTCACTTTTTCCATTTGTTTTGAGAATTCTGCATCAATAATTTAATTTAGCACTTTATCTACACAGCCTGCTTCACAAATCAGTTACATGAATAATAATCAATGGTTGCTGACCCACTGAGTTACTCCAGTATTTTGTATCTGCCATCCCTTTGTCTCATTCTTTTCTTCTCTTCATTGTGCAAGCTGTTTAATTAATACACCGTCATGTCTGAACAATTCGAGAGAGATAGTCTGAATGTGGAATCTAAAGAAATTGCATTGATTTGGATATGGTATTTTACTCTAATTGTTCACACTATACAAGGATAGACTCAAAGTGCTGGAGTAACTCAGCGTGACGGGAAACATCTCTGGAGAAAAGGAATAGGTGACGGTTTGGGTCGCTACCCTTCTTCAGACACTTCACAAAGCATTTTGTGTCTATCTTCGGTATAATATATTTTTTTATTATAGCCCATTTTTAGTCAACTTGCATTGACCCCAAAGTGCTTCACATAATTACATTACATTTACACACAGGCAAAGGTGGGTGAAGTATCTTGCCCCAAGGACACAACGACAGTATGCACTCCAAGCGGGATTCGAACCGGCTACCTTCCGGTCGCCAGCCGAACACTTAGCCCATTGTGCCATCTGTCGTCCCATAAACCAGCATCTACACTTCCTTCCTACGCATTTAGAAACAAGGAACTGCAGATGCTGGTTTACACAAAAGGACACTAATTGCTGGAGTAACCCAGCGGGTCAGGCAGCATCTCTGGAGAACTCGGGTAGGTGATGTTTCGGGTTGAGACCCGTCTTCAGTCTGAAGAAGGATCCCGACCTGAGACAGTTGCCTGTCTATTTTCCTCTACAGATGCTGCATGTGTTACTCCAGCACTTTGTGCCCTACAGTAGGATATTCACTGGACAAGGTTTACAAGGTTTACACCAATGCCTGATCTGTTGTTTGCATTGCACTTTTCTTTTACTCCTGTGCCAGGAGTATTGCATCCAAATTCTGAAGAATCAGGAATCTCCCATATTAGTTCATCTGTCGGGAATTTTCTGCCTTCCAGCATTACAGTAGAACCATCAGGAACTGCAGCTGCTGGAATCTTGAGCAAAATATAAAGTACCTCAGCGTATCAGGCAACACCTGTGGGGGGGAGTAGACAGGTGAAGTTTCAGGTTGGGACCCTTCATCAGTCTGAAGACTGTCTGTTCCCCTCCACGGATGCTGCCTGACCTGCTGAGTCAACCCAGCACTTTGCGCTTGGCACCATTGTAATAGGTGGTGCAGAATCTTCAGATATTTGGGGGAGTGAGCATTTTCTGGCCACTTTTAACCCCTGGAGATCCATCCCAGAGACATTTATGGCAATAAATACCATTCTATTAGAACCTCTATACCATTCTAATAGAACTTTTGGGGGTAAAAATGACACAAAGTGCTGGAGGAACTCAGCGGATCAGGCAGCTTCTCTGGAGAACATGGATGGATGTTAAAGTGAAATTAAATTTTATACGTGCACTAGATTCCACATGGAGTTTGCTTCATCAGGTGACATAATTTAGTTTGGTTTAGTTTAGTTTAGGGATACAGCGCGGACACAGGCCCTTCGGCCCACCGGGTCCGTGCCGACCAGCGATCCCCGCACATTAACACTATCCTACCCCCTAGGGACAATTTTTTTTACATTTACCCAGCCAATTAACTTACAAACCTGTACGTCTTTGGAAAGTGGGAGGAAACCGAAGATCTCGGAGAAAACCCACGCAGATCACGGAAACATGTACAAACTCCGTACAGACAGCACCCATAGTCGGGATCGAACCCGGGGCTCCGGCGCTGCATTCGCTGTGAGGCAGCAACTCTACTGCTGCGCCACCGTGGAACTCTCTGCCACAGAGGGTAGTTGAGGCCAGTGAGGGTAGTTGAGGCCAATTGGCTGTCACAATTGATGTGGCCCTTGTGGCTAAGGGGATCAGGGGGTATGGAGAGAAGGCAGGTACAGGATACTGAGTTGGATGATCAGCCATGATCATATTGAATGGCGGGCAGGCTATGAAATGGCCTACTCCTGCACCTAATTTCTATGTTTCTATGTTTCTAATTGTCACAATTGCTCGGGCAGCTTACAACCTGGCAGTATGAATACTGACTTTTCTCACTTCGAGTAACCCTTGCTTTGCCCCTTCTCTCCATCCCTCCCCCACCCTAGTTCTCCAACCAGTTTGGCTGTTCTCCTGATTAAATGTTATCTTTGCACGCCTCGCTGTCACCTTCCCCTGGCAAACAATGATCTATTCCACATTTTCCTTGACCTTTGTCCCCTTTGATCTCTCGTTCTCACACCTTGCCCTTCCATATCTCCGTGTCTTCCTCTCCCCTGCCTCGCAGTCTGAAGAAGGGTCTTGACCCTAACACATCACCCATTCCTTCTGTCCGCTGAGTGTTACTCCAGCATTTTGTGGCTGTTGTCACAATTGTCATGCTTGGGTTTCTTCACCATTAAATTTTGTGCCATTGGATTGTGATTTAAATCGACACTCCTGTGTTGCTATGCTGTTGCTATGCTGAACACGTGGTAACACACAGCAATGTAACATGTATTATTTGTATGTAAAATGCCATTCTTAAGAACCGCGATAAATCCTCTTTAACATCCCGAGATACCTTAGGAAAATGCATTTGGGATTTGGCAAAACTTTGGCATAATGATGTTGTTGCTGGTTTGTGAAGGTACTTTAATAAACAATGTTTGGCAGAATCAGAAATGCCATTTGTAACTTCTCCATCCATTTAAATGCAGATCAGATTCTTCTTGGTTGATCCTAAAAAAGGTTGGCTAATTTGTTTTGACTAATTTCATGTGTTTTACAAGGTTGTCATTTGCAGCGGAACAATGTCATCTTTTTATTTGGCATGCACCATGTAATCCTCTATCTGTCAGAATACATGATCAGATCGGGCAGCACAGTGGTGCAGCGGGTAGTGCTGCTGGCTCATAGCTCTACCAACTTCGGGTCAGGAGGGAGAGATAGATCAGCCATGATCGAATGGCGGAGAAGACTTGATGGGCCGAATGGTCTAATTCTGCTCCTATCACCTATGACAGCGTCAGGTAACCGTGTTCGATCCTGAGCTTGGGTGCTGCTGTCTGTGTAGAGGTTGCACGTGATCCCTGGGACCACGTGGGTTTCCTCCGGGTGCTCCGGTTTCCTCCCACATCCCAAAGACGTAAAATCACTCTCGGGAGAGGACGTGAAAGTGGGATAACATAGAACTAGTGTGAACAGGCAACCGATGGTCAGCATGGACTTGATGGGCTGATGGCCTGTTTCCATTAAAAAAGACAAAAAGTGCTGGAGTAACTCAGTGGGTCAGGCAGCATCCCTGGAGAACATGGCTAGGTGAGGGACCCTTCTTCAGACTTAAGTGCCCCGATCTGAAAGTTCAGCTATCAATGTTTTCCAGGAATGCTGCCTGACTTGCTGAGTTACTCCGGCACTTAATGTCCTTTTGTGTGAACCCGCATCTGCAGTTCCTTGTTTCTAAATGTGAAGGAATGGATAAGAAGGAACTGCAGATGCTGGTTTATACCGAAGATAGATGCAGAATGTTGTCTGAAGTGTCTTTTTTTTTTACAAAATCCAGCATCTATAGTGTTTCTACATATTGGGCCTGTTTGCATGCTGTATTTTTCAATGGATCAATCAGTCAAACTGGCTGGATCAAGGCTGAATGATCTGTTGTGCAGTGATGTTGTTATCTGTGTTTATGGCTTTTCGCAGCATTGAACACTTTAGGGTTGTTAATAATGCATCAGGTTTCTATCTAGCGACAGGCTTTATTTGTGGAATCATATTCTATTTTTACAATTCTTCGAGCATTTGGAAAGGAAAAACGAATCAAAGCATAATTTTGCCATGCCAGAGTTACTAAGATAATAAAAAATTCTGAGAAAATAAAAATAGCATTTCTAGAAATTAATTAAAACATTGTCAGCAATGAAATGCACTGCTGAGGCCAATGCATTAATTACTAAAATACTGCTGTAACTGGTTCAACGTTTATTACAGTTTATTTTTTAACACCTTTTAGGAGTTATTTTTTTGTACCACGGCACTGTCAGCTTTGATTTATGCAGAGTTTTAGTTAATATTTTCAGATGTTAAATATTACATGTTCTCTCTCTGTACTTAAGCATGATCCAGCACCATTTTATCATCAAGTACTTGTGTGAATGCTATTTAATTTAGTTTAGTTGAGAGAAACAGCATGGAAATAGGTTCCACCGACCATGCCGACCAGCGATCACCTGTTCACACTAGTTCTAAGTTATTCCACATTTCGCATCCACTCCCGACACATTACAGGCAATTTTTTCAGAGACCCAAATAACCTACTAACCCGCACATCTTTGGGATTAGGGAGAACCTGGAGAAAACCCAAGCAGTCACAGGGGGAGCGTGCAAACTGCGCACGGGTCAGGATTGAACCCGGGTCTCGGGTGCCATGAGACAACGGGTCTACCAGCTGCACCAGTTACTCTGAAATCAAACATTCAAAACAACAGGAGATTAGGCACAGAAAGCTGGTGTAACTCAGCGGGTCAGACAGCATCTGCGGAGGAAAGGAATAGGTGAGTGCCTTCTTCAGGCAGAGAATCGGGGGGGGGGGGGGGGGGGAAACGAGGGTTATAGATGGTAATATGGTGATGTATAGAACAAATGAATGAAAGATGCAAAGTGATTAGCGATGATAAAGGAAACAAAGCCATTGTTAGCTGTGACATAGGTAGCAAAACACCAAACTGCTTGGAGCCTCGTGTTGTTTTTCAGGTTGAACATAGTAAGGTTACCGAAATAGATGTTGTTTGTGGTCAATAAAACAAGAGGTGTTTACTGCAAGAGCTTCCTGTCCATGGTCCAACAACAATGCTTGAAAAGGCACATAGACGTTATCTTATGTCAAAGAGCTGAGTGCACTTTAACACAGCAGGTACAAAAACACTTCACTGCTCATGTACGTGACATTTAGTTCTGACGTTTTGTACCCATGTGCATGAGCACAAGCTATTTGTGCCAGGACGTAAAAGCATACAGATAACTAAATACGTCGGAAGGAACTGCAGATGCTGGTTAAAACCGAAGATGGACACAAATTGCCGGAGTAACTCAGCGGGACAGGCAGCATCTCTGGAGAGAAGGAATGGGTGACGTTTCGGGTCGAGACCCTTCTTCAGACTGATGTCAGGGGAGAGGGAGGTACATAGATAAGGAAGCGTAAGGTGTGAAACCAGGACAATGGGAATGGCGATCAAGGAAAATGTAGAATTGATCATTGTTAGCTGGGAGAAGGTGACAACAAAGCAAACAGAGATAAAATGTATTCAAGAAGGAACTGCAGATGCTGGAAAATCGAAGGTACACAAAAATGCTGGAGAAACTCAGCGGGTGCAGCAGCATTTATGGAACAAAGGAAATAGGCATCTATGGAGCAAAGGAAATAGGCAACGTTTCGGGCCGAAACCGAAGGGTTTCGGCCCGAAACTTTGCCTATTTCCTTCACTCCATAGATGCTGCTGCACCCGCTGAGTTCTCTCCAGCATTTTTGTGTACCTTAGAGATAAAATGTAGTCGGAGACACGGTAAGACTGGTCGGAGAAGAGCGTTAACCTGGACCATGTCACCCCCTCCATCATGGTTCACAGAGACCCTGACCTCACCTTGTCAATTTCTCACCTGTCTGCTCTCATACCTTGGCCTCAGAGGCAAAGTTTCCCAGCTCTTCACCTTCCACCCCAACAGCCAAGGAGTGGATAAAATGGATTTAAACGATGCGGTGACAGAAATCTAATCCCAAAACTTCACCGTAATAAAATGCATAATAAAACAGAAAATACTGGAGTCGCTCGGCAGCTCAGGTGACGTACACAGAACGGAGTTAATAGACCCACTGTTTACTTTCGACTTTAGACTTTAGAGATAAGCTGGAGTAACTCAGCGGGTCAGGCAGCATCTCTGGAGAAAAAGGATGGGAGGCGTTTCGGGTCAGAACACTTCTTCCGACCCCGACCCGATATGTCACCCATCCTTTTTCTCCAGAGATGCTGCCTGTCCCGCTGAGTTACTCCAGCACTTTGTGTCTATCTTCGGTATAAACCAGCCCCTGCAGTTCCTTCCTACACATGTTCTGTACTATCTGCCTTCTGCTTATATCACCATAAGACATTGGAGTGGAAATAGGCCATTCGGCCCATCGAGTGTATTTAAATATTTATTCATTGTAATTTTTCCTAAAATATCAGGAATAAGTTCATGAGTTTGTGTTATCGCAGCAGAATTAGGCCATTCGGCCCATCAAGTGTACTCCGCCATTCAATCTTTTTACCTCAACCCCATTCTACTGCCTTCTCCCTATAACCTTTGACACCCTTCTGCACTTATCACATAGACTATAGCTACCTTTATATATTAGTTGCCTTTAAAAGATTTTCAGCGTGCTCTTCCTGTCAATAACAAGCAACTTCCACTTGGTTTTCACCCCTATCAGATACTCCCTTTGATTTTTTTCCGTTTCTGACGGAAATGTGAACTCGCTTTCTCTCTCCAGAGATGCTACACGGTTATTGAGTATTGCCTTTTTACAGCCTCGCGTGTTTCTCTTTGCCTTGTGATCACGCCTGAGAACATATGGGTGTCCCTGACATTTAGAATATTCCAAGACTATTAATACTATCAACCAAATAATGAATAAACAGCTGCCATTTCCCCATCTAGATGTAAGTTGTTGGGGCTGCAAAGTGCTCACTTATCACTGCAAGATGCCACTGTTTTGTTCCCTTCTGAGTAATGCTGTAATTAATCACACAGTAAGAATTGTATTCCACTTTACCAGGGAACTGGTGTAATTGAAAAGCTTGACGTTGGACCAGGTGTCACACAGCACACTGCGTAAACAGCCACCAGCTTCAGATTGTGAAACCATTGGGATAAATGGCTGCAAGCTGTATAAAACCGGTTTCATTTTAGAGATACAGTGCGGAAACAGGTCCTAAGAGATAATTGTTGGCATTTGGAGTTTCCTATCAAGTGGCAAACTTCTCACCAACCTTAATATTGTCTGCACCGTTCTATGTAAACGTGATCGTAGCAAAATACTACAAAAGTGCAAATGAGGTGCAAATTCAAAGCACCAACTTGTGTTTCTTCAATGAGGTGTGGGAATCATCACAGAAAAAATATTTTATTTGAAGTACGGGCGGGAATGAAATAGAAGTTATGATTTTTTTTCAAAAAATACTATGTGAATAGTTTAATACTTGTGTACGCTCTCTGAGAATAGCTGTGTGTTTACTATACTGGGTAATGTCAAGACGTGAGGCCAAATCTGACTCTGGGATATAAATATAATTAAGCATTTGCAATTTAAACGCTATAATCGGAAATGTGAAGCAAAGCAATAAATATTGGAAAAAACGTAGCAGGTCGGGCAGCATCTGTGGAAAGTGAGATAGGCCGTGTTTCAGGTCTGTGACTCTTCTGCAAAACACTCCTCTGGATTTGGATTCTATTGGCATCATGTTTGTCAAAAACATCGTGGACCGCAAGGGCCCGTTCCTGCACCGTACTGTTCTATGTTCTAAATCAGATATTTTTTATCTGTAAGCACAATCACAGCACAAGTTGTACGTGGGTTTTCTCCGAAATCTTCGGTTTCGTCCCACACTCCAAAGACGTACAGGTTTGTAGGTTAATTGGCTTAGTAAATGTAACCATTGTCCGTAGTGGGTGCAGGATAGTGTTAATGTGTGGGGATCAGTGGTCGGCGCGGACCCGGTGGGCTGAAGGGCCTGTTTCCTCGCTGTAACTAAACAAGTGCAAAGAGGGAAATACCGGAGTGCCCAATATAGTTTTACATTATTGCAACGTTACAGTTCCAGAGAAAATCTCCAGCTTCTGCAATGAGGTAGGTTGGAAAATCAGAACTACATCTTAGCTAATGGAAGACCCGTTCTGTTCATCATCAGTGTGGTTCTCTGATGATGCTGGCTGCCTTTTTGAGACAGCGGTTTTGAGACTATTATGACCCAGCATTCTGTCATTTTCCCCAATGTTAGGCCCCATGGGCCTATTAGTAAAGAACAGTCCTGAACTTCTATCCACCTCATTGGTGACTGTCGGACTATCTTTGATTGGACTTGACTGGCTTTACTTTGCACTAAACGTTATTCCCTTATCATTTATCGATACGCTGGAAATGGCTCGATTGTAATCATGTATTGTCTTTCCGCTGACTGGATAGCACACAACAAAGGTTTATCACTATACCTCAGTACTCGTGACAATAAACTAAACTCAACTAGACTAACAAGACATGCAGGTATTCAAGTGTTGTAGGAAGGAACGGCAGACGCTGGGTTAAACCAAAGATAGACATAAAAAGCTGGAGAAACTCAGTGGGTCAGACAGCATCTCTGGAGAAAAGGAATAGGTAACGTTTCGGCTCGAGACCCTTCTTCAGGTATTCAAGTTGTTGACTTGGTGGGTCAGTGTGAGCAGACATGTTTAGCCAAACGCTGAGATATTCAGTTCCCACTGTATGAAGTGGTGCCTATGTTCATGGCAAGATGGAAGAAGAGCTCAGTTCTCATTATTCCCACAGTTAATACCCGTGATGGACCGGACAGTGCCGAAAATGTATTGTACTCTTCCAATGAACAGTGCTTGAAAGACTGACGTAAGTAAGGGCATTACATTCTTGGATGGGGAACTTCAATGGCCATCACCAAATGTGGGTTGGTAGCACCACCACTGTCTTGAGCAGTTTAGTTTAGTTTAGAGATACAGCATGGAAACAGGCCCTTCGGCCCATCAAGTCCGTGCCGACCAGTGATCCCCGCATACTAACACTGTCCCTACACACACAAGGGGCAGTTTACAATTATACCAAGCCAATTAACTTACAGACCTCCAACGTCTTTGGAGTGTGGGGGGGAACCAGAGATCCTGGAGAAAACCCTTGCACAGATCACGGGGAGAACATGCAAACTCCCTACAGACACCACCAGCAGTCAGGATCGAACCTGGGACCCTGGTGCTGTCAGGCAGCAACTCTACCGCTGCGCTAGTTGTGTTCTGGATGTTCACTCTCTCTAAGTAATGAGGGAACCAACACAAGAGATGATCCCAGTTGGCCTTGTCCTCACTAACCTGCCTCTGGTAGTACGGATCTGACATAGAAACATAGAAACATAGAAAATAGGTGCAGGAGTAGGCCATTCGGCCCTTCGAGCCTGCACCGCCATTCAATACGATCATGGCTGATCATCCAACTCAGTATCCTGTACCTGCCTTCTCTCCATACCCCCTGATCCCTTTAGCCACAAGGGCCACATCTAACTCCCTCTTAAATATAGAACTGGCCTCAACTACCTTCTGTGGCAGAGAATTCCAGAGATTCACCACTCTCTGGGTGAAAAATGTTTTTCTTATCTCGGTCCTAAAAGATTTCCCCCTTATCCTTAAACTGCGACCCCTTGTTCTGGACTTCCCCCAACATCGGGAACAATCTTCCTGCATCTATCCTGTCCAACCCCTGAAGAATTTAGTAAGTTTCTATAGAAACTTATAGTCTCATCCTATAAAGAGAAACATAGTCTCATCCTCACACTGACCGGACCATCATGGACAAGCTAGATGCAGGAAAAATGTTCCCAATGTTGGGCGAGTCCAGAACCAGGGGCCACAGTCTTAGAATAAAGGGGAGGTCATTTAAGACTGTGGTGAGGAAAAAAAATGTTCACCCAGAGAGATGTGAATTTGGGAAATTCCCTGCCACAGAGGGCAGTGGAGGCCAAGTCACTGGATGGATTTAAGAGAGAGTTAGATATCTAGGGGCTAGTAGAGTCAAGGGATCTGGGGAGAAGGCAGGCATGGGTTATTGATAGTGGATGATCAGCCATGATCACAATGAATGGCGGTGCTGGCTCGAAGGGCTGAATGGCCTCCTCCTGCACCTATTCAGATTCAGATTCAGATTCAGATTCTATGTTTCTATGTTTCTATCGTCAATCATGCACAGTGGGATAGACTAAGGATAGGTCTGGCAGCTCAGCATCTGCTAATGGCCTCTCGCTGAGTTTAATTTTCAATGACTCTTTGCAGAACAGGCAAGATACTATTTCTGGAAGTTTAACATTTACTTCCCACATGCAACAACTCGTGTCGAAGATGTGAGGTTTTGATCTGTGCAAACATCAGAGACTTGGATCTATTTATACCAGTTCACCCCGGTACAGAGAGTCTTGCAGTCATTCCTGAGAAATTGCTAACAATTAGCCAGTCTATGGTCAACGTGCGGCAAGTAAACTAAATTGTGGGAACCAATACCGCAGACACGGTGGCGGCACGGTGGCGCAGCAGTAGAGTTGCCGCCTCACAGCGCCAGAGACCTGGATTCGGTCCTGACCACGGGTGCTGTCTGTACGGAGTTTGTACCTTCTCCCCGTGACCTGCGTGGGTTTTTCCCGTTACCTCCCACACTCCAACGACGTGCAGGTTTGTGGGTTGTGCAGGAAGGAACTGCAGATGCTGGTTAAAACCGAAGATAGACACAAAAAGCTGGAGTAACCCAGCGGGACGGGCAGCGTCCCTGGAGAGAAGGAACGGGTGACGTCTCGACACGAAACGCCACTCATCCCTTCTCTCCAGAGACGCTGCCTGCCCCGCTGGGTTACTCCAGCTTTTTGTGTCTATCTCGGGTTTGTAGGTTAATTGGCTTCGGTAAATTTGTAAATTGTCACTAGAGTGTACAGGATAGTGTTAGTCTGCGGGGATCGCTGGTCGGTGCAGACTCGGTGGGCTGAAGGGCCTGTTTCCGCGCTGTATCTCTAAACCTAAACTACAATAAACCCTTACTGCCATCCAGGTTTCCAGAGTCTGCTGATCTTTGTATCCCAGTTTCCTTGAAGAAGGGTCTCGACGTGAAACGTCACCCATTCCTTCTCTCCGGAGACGCTGCCTGTCCCGCTGAGTTACTCCAGCTTTGTGTGTCTATCTTCCCTCTCATTAATCTGCTGCTCTATCTCGTTCTACACCCTGCTCCTTCAATCCCTGTGGCACTCACTGCACTTCCATGCCTCATTAGTGTGTTTTGTTCAGAGGCAGCCAGACCAGCGGAGAAGTTGGCTGTCCTCCCGTCTCGTACTCTGACTCTCCTTAGTACAAACCTGCCAGTCAGTAGGCTGATGCACGTAACAGAGGCCAAAATTAATTCATGACTTCATACACATGGCTCTCTTTCTTTGATACACTCGTGTAAACTGGGCGCTTGTGCTTGCCTGCAGCTGAGAGACAAACACAGGCTTAAGTTTAAAGACCTCACTAAGTAAAATGGCAAATTATAAGATTGACACAAACAACTGGAGGTGTTTAGAAGGTTGACTCAAAACTGGCAGCATCTCTGGAGAAGAAGGATGGGTGACGTTTCCGGCTGGGACCCTTCCTCAGGCCAAATTACACGATTGTTGTTGTTTTTCCTCCTTAATGATCAGGATTACAGGGCCCATTGTAACAATTGTCATACAGCTTGGGGACAGGCCCTTCGGCCCAACTTGTCCATACCCGACCAAGGTGCCTTCCTGGGCTAGTCCCATTTGCTTGCATTTGTTCTATATTCCTCTAAATCTTTCTTCATGGCAATTCTGCCAAAGATCTTTTAAGCACTGTAATTTTACTCCCCTCCACCACTTCCTCTGGCAGCTTTCTCCATCATACACTCACCGACCTCTGTGTGAAAAACTTGTTCCTCAATTCCTTTTAAATCTTTTTCTTCTTCCCTTAAACCTACGCCTTCCGGTTTTAGACTTCCCTACCCCGCAAAAAAAGATTGTGACCGCCAACCTAACTGTATCGGCCGCTCTTAACGTTATAAACCCTCAACGACCTTTGCTCCAAGGAAAACAGTCCCAATCTCCTTATAACTCAAGCCTTCTCTCTTTGGACTTCAGACTTTAGAGATACAGCGTGGAAACAGGCCCTTTGGCCCACCGAGTCCACGCCAACCAGCGATCACCCGTACACTGACACTATCCTACACACTAGGGACAATTTAAGTATATTATCGAAGCCAATTAACCTCCAACCCTGTACTTGGGGGAAACCGGAGCACCCGGAGAAAACCCACATGGTCACAGGGAGAACGTACGAATCAGCACAGACGGCACCCGTGGTCAGGATCGAACACGGGTCTCTGGCGCCGTGATGAAGAAACTCGACCGCTGCGCCACCGTGCCGCCCAAACTGTGGAGAGACTATGAAGCATATTCTTTAACCGCTCAGCATTTGGGTGTTAACTTTTGTCTGACAATGAGGCGCTCAATACGTAAACATTGTAGCTATAATTATTACTGAAGCATCGTAGAGAACCGGCCACTGTGAGGAGGAGGAAAACCACTGACTGTTCCTGTGTAATTCGTTCTATTTGAAACACAACACGGCATCAGAAGGATAATTTCAAGTGCAGAGAGGCAATGATAACAACCATAATTCAAGGCTCTTCACATTGTATAAAAGTGATGCATTCAGGCAGAGATCCAGAGATCATTTGAATGAAATATGAGATACATAAATCGCATACTGATGAATTCCTAATGCTTGAAAGATGATTAGCATAGTAGAGGAGAAACTTAGAGATATAATTTTCTGCATAAATAATTGCACAATTTATTAGAAGCTCAACAATAAGGGTGTTTCTAAAATGTTCGAGACCCTTCTTCAGATCGTCTTGATCAGTTTTGGTCCCCTTAATTTGAGGAAGGACATTCTTGCTATTGAGGGAGTGCAGCGTAGGTTTACAAGGTTAATTCCCGGGATGGCGGGACTGTCATATGCTGAGAGAATGGTGCGGCTGGGCTTGTACACTCTGGAGTTTAGAAGGATGAGAGGGCTTCTTATTGAAACATATAAGATTGTTAAGGGTTTGGACACGCTAGAGGCAGGAAACATGCTCCCGATGTTGGGGGAGTCCAGAACCAGGGGCCACAGTTTAAGAATGAGGGGTAAGCCATTTAGAACGTAGACGAGGAAGCACTTTTTCTCACAGAAAGTTGTGAGTCTGTGGAATTCTCTGCCTCAGAGGGCGGTGGAGGCAGGTTCTCTGGATGCTTTCAAGAGAGAGCTAGGTAGGGCTCTTAAAGATAGCAGAGTCAGGGGATATGGGGAGAAGGCAGGAACGGGGTACTGATTGGGGATGATCAGGCATGATCACATTGAATGGCGGTGCTGGCTTGATGGGCCGAATGGCCTACTCCTGCACCTATTGTCTATTGTCTTCAGAAAGGGTGGCAGGATAAACTAATGTGTGACAAATGGTGGCTACTGCATACATCCAGGTATCTTGAAAATACGTTTATCCTCACAGCTTCAAAGAACAATGATTGATGCTACATTTTCTTTTGCCAAACTTTTAGAAAAGCCACAACAGTTATGAAGATGGACACAAAAAGCTGGAGTAACTCAGCGGGACAGATAGCATCTCTGAAGCTAAGGAGAGAAGGTGGTGTTTCGTGGTCGAGACCCTTCTTCAGACTAGCCAGGGGAGAGGGAAACGAGAGATATAGACGATGATGTAGAGAGATAAAGAATAATGAATGAAAGATATGTAAAACACATAGAGATGATTAAGGTAAACAGGCCATTGTCAGCTGTTTATTAGGTGAAAACGAGAAGCTAATGTGACTTGGGTGGGGGAGGGATGGAGAGAGAGGGAATGCCGGGGGTTACTTGAAGTTAGAGAAATCTAACAACAGGTGTGAGGAGTTGCTTTATTTCTTGTATTCCAGAGGATAGGACCTTGGCATCTGAAGGCATCTAATGGTGGACAAATTAAAATAGGTGATTGTGCAACAGGCCATATTTAAACATCTAGCTGAGAGGAAAACACAAAGGTACACAAAAATGCTGGAGAAACTCAGCGGGTGCAGCAGCATCTATGGAGCGAAGGAGATAGGCAACGTTTCGGCCCGAAACGTTGCCTATCTCCTTCGCTCCATAGATGCTGCTGCACCCGCTGAGTTTCTCCAGCATTTTTGTGTACATTCAATTTTCCAGCATCTGCAGTTCCTTTTAAAACAGGAAGACACAAAGTCCTGGAGTAACTCAGTGGGTCAGACAGCATCTCTGGAGAAAAAGGATAGGCGACGTTTCGGGTCGGGACTCTTCTTCAGACTTGTCCGGCACTTTGTGTGTTTTTTGACAAACCCAGCGTCTGCAGTTCCTAGTGTCTCCATATAATCTGAGAGGGGTATACGGATGGTGGAGGTCCCCGCGGAGGTCAGAATGCATTCATAAATAATTTTATGTTGCAGTTGTCATTGCAGATTAATTTGATCTTGGAGATACTAAACAAACTGCGCTTGCTGCTCCCAAAACAGAAAATCAGAATACCAATGCAGGATAATAACAATGCAATGGCCAACAGTAAACAGTTTATTTATCCATAGATGTATCAATTTATTTATTTATCTATCTGTCTATCTATTTGTGTATTTATTTATTATTTAACATTTATTTAATTATCAATGTATTTACTTATTTATTCATCTGTTTATTTAAAAAATGTCGTTTATTTATTTATCTGACTATTGAGTTTAGTTTAGTTTAGTTTGGAGATACTGCGCGGGAACAGGCCTTTTGGCCCACCGAGTCCGCGCCGACCAGCGATCCCCACACACTAACACTACCCTTTACACACTAGGGACAATTTTACATTTATTAGCCAGCTAACCTACAAAGCTGCACGTCTGTGGAGTGTGGGAGGAAACCGGAGCACCCGGAGAACACCCACGCAGGTCATGTGGAGAACGTACAAACTAGGACAGGAAGGAAACCCCGGGTGACTGGCGCTGTGAAGCAGTAGCTATACCGCTGCGACACCGTGCCGTCCTTATTTACCCATCTGCTTGTCTATGTAACAAAATGTGGGTAGACAAAAGTGCTGGAGAAACTCAGCGGGTGCAGCAGCATCTATGGTGCGAAGGAAATAGGCTACGTTTTGGGCCAAAACCCTTCTTCAGACTGATGTGACGTGGGGTGGGGGTGGCGGGGAGAAGAAAGGAGAAAGAGGAAGAGCCCGAGGGCTGAGGGAGAGCTGAGAAGGGGAGGAGACAGCAAGGGCTACCGGAAATTGGAGAAGTCAATGTTTATGCTGCTAGGGTGCAGACTGCCCAAGCGGAATATGAGGTGCTGCTCCTCCAATTTCCGGCGGTGCTCACTCTGGCCATGGAGGAGGCCCAGGAACTCATTGTGATATAATAACTGGGTGACAAAAGAGTTAAAAGAACATGGTGCTGCATTTCCCAAGACGTCACGTCCGATATAGGGGGTTAAATCCTACATTACTGAACTATCGCAGCATGGGAAACATTTTTTGTAACTGGGTGAGCAACATGATTGATTTTATTTGTCCTGTGCACTCAGCCAAACGTACTCATCTCTCGTTTAGCGCTACAACAGACATTATCCAGCTGTGGGGATCCCAAGTCTGTACGCTCCTTGCCAGGCTCGGAAACAAATATCAAATAATAATAATAATAATAACTTTATTTGTTAAGCACCTTAAAAACAACCAAAGCTGACCAAAGTGCTGTACAGAAAAAAGAAAACAAGCAAGACATCATAAAACAGGCAGAACAACAGAACATACAACTAACACGAGGCGCATAAATTACATACAAAAATCCAAACAATAAATTAAAAAACATAAAACACAAGTACAAACAACGCAGCAAAACCAAGCAAATAAAGTTAATAAACAATTCGACACCTCACTGGTCTACAAAGGCCATGGAGAATAGATATGTCTTCAGGAGTGATTTAAAAACAGCTAGAGAAGGGGCCTGTTTAACGTGCAGAGGCAATTCATTCCACAATCTTGGAGCCGACACAGCAAAGGCACGGTCCCCTCTGAGCTTCCGCTTAGTCTTTGGCTCAATCAGGAGCAGCTGATCATCTGACCTGAGAGAGCGGGAGGGCGAATAAGGGTGAAGAAGCTCAGATAGGTAGGACGGGGCAAGACCACTTAGGGATTTAAAAGTAAATAAAATAATTTTAAAACGAATCCTATACTGAATAGGCAGCCAGTGGAGAGAGGCCAAAAGGTGAGAAACATGATCATGCTTTCGTGTGCCTGTCAAGAGACGAACAGCTGCATTCTGTACCATCTGGAGACGGGCGATGGAGGACCGACTAACCCCCAGATACAGTGCATTGCAGTAATCCAGCCGGGTGGTAACAAAGGCATGGATTACCGTCTCAAAGTGCTTCCTTGACAAAATCGGCTTTATTTTTGCCAGCTGCCTCAGATGGAAAAAACCAGATTTAACAACAGCCCTTACCTGACAGTCAAATCTAAGCTCAGGGTCCACTTTAATCCCCAGGTTCGTGATGTTAGGTTTGAGATATGCAGACAAAGAGCCTAGATCAACAGGGGGGGCCCCAGAGGTGCCACCAAAGATCATTACCTCTGTCTTGTCATCATTAAATTTTAAAAAGTTCAGTGACATCCAGGCCTTTATGTCACTGAGACACTCAAGCAAGAGGCCGACAGAGTGTACCCCCCCCTTTCCCAGAGGCACATAAAGCTGACTGTCATCAGCATAAAAGTGGAATGAAATCCCGTGCTTCCTAAGGATGGAACCGAGTGGGAGCAAATAGAGTGAAAAGAGGAGAGGGCCAAGAACTGAGCCCTGTGGGACCCCACACGACAGAGGAGCAGAGGAGGATACAGAGTCCCCAAGGCTGACACAAAAAGTTCGATCAGCCAAGTACGACCTGAACCACTCCAGTGCTATGCCCCTGATACCCACCCACTGCTCCAAACGGGAGATCAAAATTTCATGATCCACTGTGTCAAAGGCAGCTGACAAATCTAAAAGCACGAGGACAACACAGTCACCTTGATCAGTAGCCAAAAAAATATCATTAAAAACCCTCAAAAGGGCCGATTCTGTGCTGTGCCGGGACTTAAAACCGGACTGGAAAACCTCCAAAACGTCATGTTCCTCCAAAAAGGCCATCAATTGCCTGTGCACGATCCTCTCTAGGACTTTTGATAAAAAAGGCAGTTTGGAGATAGGCCTGAAATTCCCAAGAACTGCAGGGTCAAGAGCAGGGTTTTTTAATCAGGGGTTGTACTACTGCATGTTTAAAAAGTGCAGGAACAACACCCGAGGACAAACTGCTATTAACGACAGCGATAACAGATGGTCCTACAGTGGGCAACACCTCCTTAAACAGCCGAGGAGGAACAGTATCATTCGGAGAACCTGAGGGCTTTTAACGACCAACAATCTCATGCAAAAAGGAGAGAGGACACGGCTTAAAATGATCAAATACAGCCGTGCATGGAACAGATACCGAGGGGTCATAAGCAGATGGTGGGATTAGAGCTCTAAGCATAGCGACCTTATCAACAAAAAAGCGGAGGAAGTTCTCACACACAGCAGGGGACGCCTCCATACAGACTGCCTGCGGGGCATTAAGAACTGTGTTAATGGTGTTAAACAAAACACGAGGGCTGCGGCAGTCAGAGAGGATAATACCTGAGAAATGTTTCCTCTTAGCAGCTTTCACAACTTTCTGATAATGGCACCAACTCTCCCTCAACATTTGAAATGACACCTGCAGTTTGTCTTTCTTCCACTTCCGCTCAGCTCTACGACACTCGCGCCTGACAGCACGAGTCGTGTCATTCATCCAGGGCTCAAATTTAGTTTTAGGCTGCCTGAACTTCAATGGAGCCACAGTGTCCAAAACAGTCTGGCAGGTGGAGTGAAGCCATGAGCTAAGCTCCTCTGTATCACACACAGACTCAGGAACGATGGAGTTCAGAGCAAAAGCAGCCGAGAACTGAACAGCAGTGGAAGGGCTAACAACACGACAGTGCCGAGCAGGAGCGCGAGGTCGAACTGCTGTAGGTGCAATAATAACCTCAAATAACACAGGCATATGGTCGGAAAACACGGCATCACAAATCACTAGATTAGAAACGGGCAAACCATATGATAGGACAAGATCAAGCGTGTGACCATGGTCTTGTGTGGGTCCTGACACAGATTGTACAAGACTAAATGAATCAATGAGGTTCAAAAAGTCCTTTGCCATAGGCTTTTCAGGACAACACACGTGAACATTAAAATCCCCTACAATAAGTACACGGTCATATCTAGGCATGATTTCAGCCAGGAAAATAGAAAAGTCATTTAAAAAGTCCTTATTATACTTTGGAGGCCGATAGACCAGAGCACACAACACTGTGTTAGAGCCAACCAGCTCAAACAAACTTAATTCAAAACTTGCTAAAGAGGATGAAAGCAATAGCTGTTTACATTTAAAATGACTCCTAAAGACAGTAGCTAGTCCTCCACCTCTGCCCGACGTCCGCGGGGAGTTAAGATAGCAGCAATCAAGGGGTAACATCTCAGCGAAAGCGCTGGACTCACCAACACCCAGCCATGTCTCAGTCACACAGAGGAGATCTAACCCTCTGGATTCAAAAAAATCTTTCAAAATAAAAGTCTTGTTCACCAGCGACCTAGCGTTCACCAGGGCAATCTTGACAGGAACAGGCTGGTCCACGGCGTCCGATGTCAGGGGAGCCCGGCACAAGGGCCGCAAGTTGAGGAGATTTAAACCACGCCTGCGGGGTCGAGGAGAGGAGGGGCCACAAGGGAGGAGCAGTTCTTCCGGGCCAACGGCAGGCAGCAGGCAGCAGCCATCAGGGTCCAACGAGCGTCGAGGAAGAATAAGAGAACGACCAATCCCAGTCCAGGAAGACACAGGTAAACTCGCCAGACAAGCCTTCAGCCTCACCAACCGGCCGCCGCGTTTACCCCGGCGACGTTTACGCTTACGCCGAGGAAGTGGAGCCAGGACAAGGCAAAGGCGAACCGGGGCCCTTGCCAGAAGAGGGGGTAACGTACCGCGGCCACCACCAGCCAAGTCCACTGAACAAAGATCCAGCAGAGTTTGGCGATCATAGACCAACAGAGAGTCGACATCCAGGGTAAGAATCGAAACAATTACAAACAGCACACACAATTCCGAGAGCAACTGACGGCAGGCCACACACACCGGCGCCATCTTGGAACGGAATGTATACATTGATGTAATAAAAATGACTGCTTATGGAATCCATCCAATTATGAGAACATGAAATTGCAGCTGGCTCCTTGTTATCTTCAAGAGAGTGGGCTGCGACAGTGACGATCTGGCCATCACTTTCAATTATCCGGACAAATGATGTTAATATACGCATTCAATGCAGCACATAGTGTCACCTCAGTGCTGCAGCATCTCTGCTACTTTGCTCTTGCGGAGGATGTTAAGAATACGACACAGTGCGGCACGGTGGCGCAGCGGTAGAGTTGCTGCCTCACAGCGCCAGAGACCCAGGTTTGATCCTGACTAGTGGGGCTGTCTGTATGGAGCTTGCACGTTCCCCTTGTGACTGCGTGGGTTTTCTCCAGGTGCTCCGGTTTCCTCCCACGCTCCAAAGACGTGCAGGTGTGTAGGTTGATTAGCTTCAGTGAATTGCCCCTAGTGTGTAGGATAGAACTAGTGTACGGACAATCGCTGGTCGGTGCAGACTCGCTGGGCCGAAGGGCCTGTTTCCACATTGCATCTTTAGGGCGGCACGGTGGCGCAGCGGTAGAGCTGCTGCCTCACAGCGCCAGAAACCAGGGTTCGATCCTGACTGTGGTTGCTGTCTGTATGGACCTTGCACGCTCCCCTTGTGACTGTGTGGGTTCTCTCAGGGAGCTCCGGTTTCCTCCCAGATTCAGATTCAGATCAGATTCAATTTTAATTGTCATTGTCAGTGTACAGTACAGAGAAAACGAAATGCATTTAGCATCTCCCTTGAAGAGCGACATAGCAAACGATTTGAATAAAAAAATAATAAGTGTCCGCGGTGTCCGGGGGGGGGGGTGGTGATTGGCAGTCACCACCCACACTCCAAGGAAGTGCAAGCTTGTAGGTTAATTGGCTTCAGTTAAAAAAAAAAATTAATTGCCTCTCGTGTGTAGGATAGGGTACAGGGTGATCGATGGTCGGCACGGACTCGGTGGGCCGAAGGGCCTGTTTCCGCGCTGTATCTCTAAAGTCTAAAGTCCACTAAAGAGGAAATATAGTAAGGGCATTATGAAGAGAGATATGTGAGGAGCTGACAATCACGCCCTCCGGATGAGTCAAAGCATTTCTCAGCCAAGCAATTCCTGAAGTGGAGCCACAACTGAGACAAAGGCAGTGGGTTGTCAGATCCCATGGAGCACATAGAGCTCAGATAATTGGTTTTGGTTGTTCGAGGGAGAAATGTGGGACATCAAAATGCTCCTCGCTTTTTATACAGCACAGCTGGACACCAAAATAAAAACATTGTGTGGAGATTTTAGAGAGTTCTTTTTAATGTGTTTACCAAGGTCACTTGTGGAAGACTGGCACATTTTGGCACATCATTTTTTAAAGTTCCCTAAAATGTAACTTACGCATTCAGATGAGTATGGGAAATATCGATTCCACAGAGCCCATTAGGCTTGTTCCATCCTTCAGTCTGACCATGGTTGATCATCTGTCTCCTGTGCACAGTTCCCATGCCCTCTGATTCATTAAACCTTGATCGAAATAGACTATGAATCTATATGAGATATGAGTCATACTGCATGGAAACAGGTCCTTCGGCCCAATTTACCCAAACCGACCAACACGTCCTATCTTCACTAAGCCCATCTGCCTGCATTTGTCCCATATATATGTCATGTACCTGTCTAAATGTTTCTTAAACATTGCAATGGTACCTGCCTCAACTACCTCCTCTGACAGCGTGTTCCAAACACCCACCACCCTTTGTGTTACCCCTCAGGTTCCTGTTAAATCTTTCCCCTCTCACCTTAAACCTATGTCCTCTGGTTCTTGATTTCCCTACTCTGGGCAAGAGACTCTGTACGTCTACCCCATCTATTCATCTTAAGATCTATAAGATCACCCCTCATCCTCCTGCGCTCCAAGCAATAGATTCCTGGCCTGCTCAACCTCTCCCTGTAGCTCAAGCCCTCGAGTCCTGGCAATATCGACTGATTGAAAGTGTTAAATGTACTCACTGTTGGGAGAGAGTGCCAAAGATTTCGAGCAGTCTGGGCGAAAGAAAATGTCTCCTCATTTAAGTGCTTTGCCAGCCGATCATCCTGAAAAAATCCATAAAGTTATCCCTCCAAATGAATAACTGAGAAAAAAAAAATTTGCATTAAAGCAATAACATTATTTAAGATTGTTAAGGGCTTGGACACACTAGAGGCAGGAAACATGTTCCCGATGTTGGGGGACTCCAGAACCAGGGGCCACAGTTTAAGAATAAGGAGTAAGCCATTTAGAACAGAGATGAGGAAACACTTTTTCTCACGGAGCGTGATGAGTCTGTGGAATTCTCTGCCTCAGGGGGCGGTGGAGGCAGGTTCTCTGGATGCTTTCAAGAGAGAGCTAAATAGGGCTCTTAAAAATAGCGGAGTCAGGGGATATGGGGAGAAGGCAGAAACGGGGTACTGATTGGGGATGATCAGCCATGATCACATTGAATGGCGGTGCTGATTCGAAGGGCCAAATGACCGACTCCTGCACCTATTGTCTATTATCTATAACATAGCTAACGCAAATGTTCACTTTGGGAGGTTGAGGGGAGACCTGATAGAAGAATATAAAACTATCCTAATAATCATAATCATAATGGTACTTTATTAGGCAAGTATGTTTTGCAACATACGAGGAATTTGATTTGCCATACAGATAAAGAGCAACAAGACACCCAAATACATTTTTACCATGAACATCCATCGCAGCGACTCCTCCACATTCCTCACCGTGATGGAAGGCAAAAAAAAGTTCAATCTCCTTCCCTCCTTTGTTCTCCCGCGGTCAGGGCACTCGAACCTTCCGCTGTTGGGACGATCTTGGCTCCCGTAGCTGGCGGCCGAGCCCTCCGCATCGGGGGGATCTCAGCTCCCCCCGCCGGGCGATCAGGGCTGGTCGAACCTCGTGTGGCTTGGAGCTTCCCGACATCAGTCTCTACCCGAGACTGCGAGCTTCTCGATGTGGAAATCCGTAGGCCGTAGTTGGAGCGTCGATCCCAGGCAAGGGGTCACAGGCTACGATGTTAAGTCCACGGCCCCCCGACGATGTTAGGCCGCAGAACAACCGAACATACGACCCAGAAAAAAAAAATTGCATCTCCCGCAAAATTATGAGAGGCATAGATAGAGTAGACAGTCAGAACCTTCTGCCCAATAGTGGAAAGGTGAAGAACTAGAGGGCATAGCTTAGGTACGTTACAAAACCAACCTTCAGCGGCGCTGCAATTCTGCCACTGGCCGTGTGCGCGATTTTGGCGCATTTGAGGGGGGGGGGGGGGGGGGGTTAAAACGGGTTTTTTTCCGACCTGGCCCTGAATTATATTTGTTGGAGTGCAAGATGTTGCTAAAGAATCGTTCCTACGGCCGTTCTGTGTGTTTTTAAAAATAATTCATCCGACAAGTTAATCGCTGGAATGATTTTTAAATCAGCTTCTGAAGCCGCCAATGCCGACAACGGGGACGGCTTTTATGGAGGACTAAGTAAAAGAAAGTAGTTTATTTTTATGTATAAAAGTGTTTCTTAAGATGTATTTAATTCACATTTTGCATTGCGAAATGGTGATTTAGTCCCCAAACGAACCGGCAGCGTATTTGCTGCCGATATGGGGGTTTAAAACACCACAACCTGAACGTTCCAAATGGTCCCGTTCCAGAAAATCCTACTCGCAAGTTGATTTAAATGGCCATAATTTACAGGTATTAAACATTAAATTCCTACCATTTGGCCTATAAACCCATGGCAATGAGATTTAAAAATTATGTTATATTCTGAATTCTTGTGTGAATGTTATTTGGACACTTAGGCTATTTAAAAATGTTAATCTATTCTTAAAAAATGGATAGATGTTTAGATCAAGTAACTAAATTTTGTAATTAGCTACAATTAGGTAACTAACTAATTATATGCTTTAATTTCAAGTAATCTAAGTAAGATTGTTTCATATTTGTTTCAGAATGCTTCAATCTATAATAACTGAAAATTTATTTCAGTTCTCTTAAATTTTAAGAAAGTTATCGGCTTTTAAATGTTCTCGATCACAACTTTTGTGTTAAGTCAATGAAAAAGCAATAGGGAACAAGATGCCAATTTCCGAGTATGAAAATGGCCATAACTTTTTTTAATACTGAAGATATGAAAGTGAATTAGATGTCAAATTAAACTTTTTTTTATGCTTTATCTGATGGGATAAATTAAAGACTTGATTTTTAAAATCTCAAAATGCTGTAACATTGCGACATAGCTTTGACGGGAGAGGGGCAAAGTTTAAAGGAGACTTGCGGGGCATGTTTTATTTTACACAGAGGGTGGTGGGTGCCTGGAATGCACTGCCAAGGGTGGTGGTGGAGGCAGGTACAACAGTGGGATTTAGGAGGCTTTTTGATAAGTGCATGGATATGCAGGGAATGCAGGGATATGGATCACATGCAGGCAGAGGAGATTAGTTTAACTAGGTATCATGTTCGCCATGGACACTGTGGGCCGAAGGGCCTGTAGCTGTGTCGCACTGTTCTATGCTGTATGCTTTTCAGATATTAGATGTCATTGAAAAACTGCTTTGCTGCAAAAGACAAGCTTGTTAAATTTTCCTACATTTACACCAGTTTCTACACTTGCAGATTTAAGCCAAAGCCTTAAAATGAATCAGGATCCAAAGTCACTATTTATAGAGTTTTAGAGTGGTTTTTAAAAAAAACCCTCCTCCCTGGGGCAAGACATATTTTCCACATGTTCGAATGTTTTTTGTATTATATCACAACGTGTGGCATGTTCGAGGCTGAAAACCATCCACCATTGCAAAATATGATGATGGATTGTGTAATGTCTTCCAAGTTTAATATTGACAGATAAAGATTCTAAAGATGGGATTTATATAGGATAAGCGTTGGCCAGCTTTGGTTCATTACTCACTGGAGTTTAGAAGGAGTTTGAGGGGCGACCTAATTGAAACTTACCGAATAAAGAAAGGCCTGGAGAGGCCGTTCCCACTAGTGGGAGAGTAGTCCAGGACCAGAAGGTACAGCCTTAGAATTAAAGGGCGTACCTTTAGAAAAGAGACCAGGAGGAATTTCATTAGCCAGAGTGTGGTGAATCTGTGGAATTCAGCTGCGGAGGCCAGGTCTTTGGGTATTTTTATCGTGAAGATTGACAGGTTCTTGATTAGGAAGGAAGTCAAAGGTTACGGGGTGAAGGCAGGAGAATGGGATTGAGAGGGGAAGATAGATCAGCCATGATTGAATTGCGGAGTAGACTCGATTGCTCGAATGGTCGAATTCTGCTCCTAGGACTTATGAATTTATGAATATGGCATATTTGTGCTTTCATCGAGCCCTGATAATTTAGCCTGTTTTTGCTATTTTTATCCAATCGCTATGAATGTCAAAAATATTGTCATGTGTACATGTTGGCAAATTTGACATAAATACTTAAGTGTATGGCGGTATTTAATTTAAACTGATCCAGGGATTAAACTAAATGTGAGCACCACCAGTGAGAAGTCATTTATACATCAATCCTAGCCATAGAAGACAGAAGCAATAAATATGTCATTTGTCAAAGTAGATGTAGATGACCTTCAGTGCTGTTTATTAGCTTTGAATCATTCTGCAAACATCGGACATCAAAGCAAAATTGTCGTTTCAACATTTATATTTTCAGGAGGAGAGGAGTCAAATCCGCTGCAGCGGTAATAAAGGTGTTTAATATGAGCTGTGTAGAAAGGAACTGCAGATGCTGGTATGTACCGAAGATAGACACAGACTGCTGGAGTAACTCTGTGGGTCAGGCAGCATCTCTGGAGAAAAAGGATGGGTGCTTTTTCGGGTCGAGACTGTGTCTGATGAAGGGTCCCACCCCGAAACACCACCCCATCCTTTTTCTCCAGAGAATTCTGCCTGACCCGCCAAGTTACTCCAGTAAAGAGCGTGTCTGCATTTTTAACCATTCTCTCTCCATATTCTATTGAGGCCAAAGAAGGATACACATGTTGACATTTAAGAGGTTTGCAAGCAATGAACAGCTTAGTTTAAAAGGCATAAAGGGCATTGATTACAACACCCTATCTTTTAATTAACAACTGCTACAATAAATGCTAAATTCTCCACACTTCTGGGAATTTAATTTTTAACTACATAGACAGCAAATTATTTTCAATACATCAGGGCTTCCCTTGAAATACCAGCGTGAAATATTTAATCACACTCAGAGAAGTAATGTTTCTTGGACTCGGTGGGCTGAAGGGCTTGTTTCCGTGCTGTATCTCTAAACTAAACTAAACTAAATGCGGAAAATAATTGTTTCCATTGATCTTACATTGAAGTTTGCTGGAAATTGGAATAGGAACCTGCAAAGGTTCTTACCCTTAGAACAGTGTGCGGCACGGTGGTGCAGCGGTAGAGTTGCTGCCTTACAGCTCTTGCAGCCACTGGAGACCCGGGTTCGACCCCGTTTACAGGTGCTGTCTGTACAGAGTTTGTACGTTCTCCCCGTGACCTGCGTGGGTTTTCTCCGAGATCTTCGGCTTCCTCCCACACTCAATAGACGTACAGGTTTGCAGGTTAATTGGTTTATTATAAGTGTAAATTGTCCCTAGTGTGTGTAGGATAGTGTTAGTGTGCGGGGATCGCTGGTCGGTGCGGACTTGGTGGGACAATGCTGTTTCCGCACTTTATCTCTAAACTACACTAAACTACACAATGAGCTCAAATGAAGGTAAGGAGATAAGGTCAGGATTAACATAGACCACTAACCGTCCAACTCCCATCCTGTCTCCTGCACTAATTGTTTCCAAACAGTCATTACATTCTGTTCTATGCCTTGCTATATTTAACCTCTCACGGTTATAATAAATTAATGACATTGGTTTCGAATGAGAAATACCAAATCTTGCGTTGGGAAAAAGGTGGGAGGAATTTCAAGATTACATTTCGGAGCCAGAGTTGAATATTTTCTAAAGAAAGACGCAAAGTGCAGGGGTAACTCAGCGGGTCAGGCGGCATCTCTGGAGATCATGGATAGGTGACGTTTCAGGTCGGGACGCTTCTTCAGACCGCATCTTCAACGGATCAGGCAGCATCTCTGGAGAAAAGGATTAGGTGACTTCTTGGGTCAAGACCCATCGAAAGACAGATTTGAATATTTTCTGCTTTGAGCATCTTAGTTCAGATCTAGAGTATAATAAATGTCGTACAGTGATACTTTATCATTAGATTGGATGTTATTTAGAATTCTTAAGGAGCTACCAATTAGCTTAAATAGAAATGCTACATCTTCTCAATTCGTCCGCTCGTGTGTCAGACGACGTGTAGCTCGCTGTTGGCTTCCATCGTCGTCCAACATGTTGACAGATTTGTCGCCCGACGTGTCACAGAGTGCATCGTGTGTCGTCGTATCCCGGGATCGCCACGAAGAGACTTCTGTCATCATCCCCATCTTCACATTGAATAAAAACTACTACAAGAATCTGTAGATGCTGGAATTTTGAGCATAATGCAAAGAGCTGAGGGGAGCTCAGTGGATCAGGCAACATCTGCAGATAGTAAGGACAGGCGATGTTTTGGATCGGGATGTGAAGGAATCCGAAGAGTGGTCCCTACCCGAAACGCCACCTGTCCATTCTTTCCACAGATGCTGCCTGACCACCGAGTTCCTCCAGCACTTTGTGCTTTTAAGGTCATAAGGAATAGGAATAGAATTGAATAGAGTCTGAATAGAGACTAAGTGTTTTGCAACATGATTTGCAGAATAACAGCAATTTACATGAATACTCGTGGCTCAATTAACATACATCCCAAGCTGGTTTGCTGGTGTATGAAACATGGAAAATGATATTGAGCTGAGGACATGACATTCCTAGCCAACTGCTAATACAGGTAGTAATCATACACTGGTTGGTGTGGACTTGGTGGGCCGAAGGGTCTGTTTCCACGCTGTATCTCTAAACGAAACTAAACATAGAACACACTTTATCAGAACATCTTCCATCTATTATTTATCGTGCACAAAATTATACATTTGGCCTGCAAGTAAACAAGAAGTCATTCAAACTGCAAACAATCTGCCCATCGGTAGCATTTTGATCAAATATTTACGAGGAACAACTGCAACCACTACTGTTAATTCATTCTGTGGAGGCCAAGTCAATGGATAGTTTTCAGGCAGAGATTGATAGATTCTTGATTAGTACGGGTTTCAGAGGTTAGGGGGAGAAGGCAGGAGAATGGGGTAAGGAGGGAAAGATAGATCAGCCAAGATTGAATGGTGGAGCAGACTTGATGGGCCAAATGGCCTAATTCTGCTCCTATCACATGAACATGAACTCATATGGAATGATCATGTTACTGCCGAGAAAATATCTCAGAAAATCCCTTTTCAAGAGTCAAGTCAAGAGTGTTTTATTGTCATGTGTCCCAGATAGAACAATGACATTCTTACTTGCTGCAGCACAACACAATATGTAAACACACAGTAAATAATATTACAAAAACGCGGAAAAAAAAGAAAAATCCCATGTAAAAAGACCTCCTGACCTTGTCAAAAATGTCCATTGATTGCGAGAGAGAAAGAATTTAATGGCAAAGGAGCTGTCTCACGCAATTAGTTTCAAAAGAGAGATTTAAAACCAGCTGAAACTACTCATTAGAAGGTTGGTAATGAGATATTGGAGACCGCAATGACAAGATGATGTTATTATCCTGACGAGATCATGAATCATGGTGTTATATACAGTATATAATACTTAAATGCGTCAGTATTTGTAAAATGGGTTCAGATTTTTAACACAATTTTAATAATTGCTACTTTTGGTCATTAAAGATGATATGCTATCAACCAGAAAAAAAAAGACAAGCTACTAAATACTACAATTACTGAAGATCTGAGATCAAACAAAATGTTTTAATAAGTAATTTGTAGGTCTAGCAGCATCTGTGGAGAGAGAAATGCTGTTGATTTTTCAGGTCGATGAGTTTTCATCAAAATTAGCAAAAGTCAGACTGAAATGGGAAGTCTACAGAAGAAACCTGACCCAAAATGTCATCTATTCATTTTCTCCAGAGATGCTGCCTGACCCACCACTGAGCTATGGGTGGGTCCCACTTACGTGACGTTTTCGGTGACAAAAATGTTCCCAATGTTGCGGGAGTCCAAAACCAGGGGCCACAGTCAAAGAATTAAAAATTGAGATGAGAAAAAGCTTTTTCACCCAGAGACTTGTGAATTTGTGGAATTCTCTGCCACAGAGGGCAGTGGAGGCCATTTCACTGGATGAATTTAAAAGAGAGTTAGATAGAGCTTTTGGGGCTAGCGGAATCAAAGGGTATGGGGAGAAGGCAGGCACGGGTTACTGATTGTGGATGGTCAGCCATGATCACAATGAATGGCGGTGCTGGCTCGAAGGGTCGAATGGCCTCCACCTGCACCTGTTTTCTATGTTTCTATGTTTCTAAGGCGAGATATTTGGATGACAAAATAAATGAGCCTTTTTTCTTGAAGACAGACACAATTATTATTCATCTGATCTTGGTTTGTGCGATGGTTGTGGATGCAACATAGACCGTCACACAAACCAACCATTGACTCCATTTATACCCCGCGCTGCCTCGGCAAGGCCAGCAGCATAATCAAGGACAAATCACACCCTGGCTACTCCCTGTTCTCCCCTCTCCCATTGGGCAAAAGGTACAGAAGTGGGAAAACGCACACTTCCAGAGACAGATTCTTCCCAGCTGTTATAGGGCAATTGAAACATCCAACCAACAACTAGAGAGCAGGTAGACACAAAATGCTGGTGTAACTCAGCGGGACAGGCAGCATCTCTGGAGAGAAGGAATGGGTGACATTTCGGGATGAGACCCTTCTTTAAACAAGAGAGCAGTCCTGACCTACCATCTATCTCACTGGAGATCCTCATACTATATTTGATTGGACTTTACTGGACTTTATCTTGCACTAAATGTTATTTGTGTTACTCCCTTATCATGTATCTGTACACTGTGGACGGCTCTATTGTAATCATGTATTATCTTTCCGCTGACTGGTTAGCACGCAACAAAAGCTTTTCACTGTACTTTGGTACACGGGACAATAAACAAAACTCAACTCAACTTATGTCATCGTGGGAATCTCTCTCTACATTCGATGTTGGTCCCGCACAGATAGGGCCAGGTTTGTCGGTCTCTTGCCTTATGAACGTGAGCCAAGAATTGCGAAAATTTAAGACGTCTGACTTCCTTTTAATGAAGTGTCTGCTTGAGCATCTCTGCTAAAGATATTCTTGCATTATGTTTTACATGAGCTATATATGGTCATAAAACATAATAGATATCTCATCTCATTTCTCATTAGTCTCCCTCTGAGGTCCTCTTTATCTGAGATGTCAGGGAGATGTTATATGGTTGTAGCTACTAAAGAGAGTTTGAAATTACAAAGTAAACCTGAAGATCAAAGTTCAAGCTTTGGAAGAAATCGCCTGAGCACTGAGATTACATTACAATTTGCTTTAACGCTTGTCTGAGACAGGTACTCGTTACAACAGGCAGGCTTGTATTTTATCCTTTTCATTTATTGCTTTCTAACAAATGTTGTCCTAATCTGTCACCAGGGTGACATCAAAAGGGAACTGAAACATTTAAAACGGATTTTAAAATGGGCGGCGCGCAATGGTACAGTGGGTAGAGTCGCAGGCTCACAGCTCCAGAGAACCGGGTACCATCCTGACCTCGATTACACGTTCTCCCCGTGACCGCTTGGGTTTCCTCCGGGTGCTCCCGTCTCCTCCCACATCCCAACGATGTGCATCTTTGTAGGTTCATTGGCTGTCAGTAAAATTGCCCCGAGTGGATGAGAAAGTGAGATTACATAGATCTATTGTGAAGGGGGTAAGTAATCGATGGTCAGTGTGGAATCGGTGGGCCGAAGGGCCTGTTGCCATGCTGTATCGCTAAACTAAACTGAATATAATCGATATATAATATACTATTATATATATATGATTGTATATATTATTATTATATTACATATACATAATATATTATATATTAATATTATATATACACAATAATCTATAATTAAAATACAATATAATTTTCATTTAGTTTTCTTCCACTTTAACATGCCAGAGTGTATGTGTCTTTAATGAGATGGACACAAAATGCTGGAGTAACTCAGCGGGACAGGCAGCGTCTCCAGAGAGAAGGAATGAGTGACGTTTCGGGTCGAGACCCTTCTTCAGACCGATCAGACGAGGTCCACTGATCAACCATCTTCTTTTTTTGGTGTTTTGTTCTCTGCAGCGTCACCTCTGTGTAAAGCTTTTCACTGTACCTCGGTACACGCAACAATAATCTAGACTGAAACTGTGCAGCAAAATACTGCTTGCTCAGATTGTGACCAAACTTCGGTATAAACTAGTTCTTTGTTTCTGGGCAACATTCGGGCAGTCATAGTGGAATAGGTTGGGCCATTGATGGTTAATATGTGATTTCACAGATCACTTCAAATGTTAACAGCACAGCAAGGCATGAGATGAAGGGGTTAGACTATCAAGCAGTTATTTATCATTATAGTTGCTGATGTCAGGACGTTAATGCAATGTGATTTCTCTGAAGCTGCTGACCACTGAGCAACTCAAATTAGTCCAACGAGAAAAGGCCAATCGTTCTCACCCACCACCGCCACAATATGGTTGACCTTTCTACGGTAAGGGTACAAGCGAACACAGTGATCCAACTTGCAGTAAAATAGCACACGAGCAGGCACAATCAGGGATCAAAGATTCACTTAATTCCATCCTCACGGATGAAAAACAAGCTTTTGAAATATAAGACAAACAAGAAGATTTTGGGAAAAACCCAGCAGGTACATTTGTATGTAAACATCTGATGTGAAAAGGAAAGGAAGTTTAATCAGTCTGATAGAGACTGACCTTTGGAACGCACATTTCAATGATTCAATGATACTTCATCGTCACATGTTTAGTTTAGTTTAGAGATACAGGCCCTTCAGCCGACCGAGACTGTGCCAATCAGCGATCCCCGCACATTAACTCTATCCTACACACACGTACTAGGGACAATTTACACCTACGCCAAGCCAATTAATCTACATACCTGTACGTCTTTGGAGTGTGGGAGGAACCCGAAGATCTCGGAGAAAACCCACGTAGGTCATGGGGAGAACGAACAAACTCCATACAGACAGTACCCGTAGTCGGGATCGAACCCGGGTCTCCGGCGTTGCAACCGCTGTAAAGCAGCAACTCTACCGCTGCGCCACCGCGACCGCCCTGTACCTTGGACATGTACCTGAAATGCTTTGATTTGCGTACAATCCGAAACGTCACCTATTCCTTCGCTCCATAGATGCTGCCTCACCCGCTGAGTTTCTCCAGCATATTTGTCTACCTTCAGTCCTAATACAGACTTTCAGTGCAAAATGTTACTCTGATCATTTTCCCAAAAGTTCATAACACTGTGTGTTTTTCCCTAGAATTCTCTGTCAACATTTGTTCATTTGTGGGGGTTTTTTGAGCCATCGTTGAATGATTTGTTGCAATTATCTATGTTCTCTAAACAAGACACCATTCCATAAAAGTCACAACCCATTAAAAAATGTTCCTCCTAAATAACAGAAGGAAGAAACATTTCTGGCACGGGCCCTTCTTCATGTTGCCCTGGCGATCTGCCACAGGGTTGTTTGGACTCTGCCTGGTATTGGTCTTCCAAATTGTCCAAAATGTTCACTCTTGTGAGAGTGGACACCACTTTTGGTGTAAAGGAATAAATATACAACAGGAAGATAGACGCAAACAGCTGCAGTAACTCAGCAGGACAGGCAGCATCTCTGGGGAGAAGAAATGGGTGATGTTTTGGGTCGAGACCCTTCTTCAGACTGATTCCTTCTCTCCGGAGATGCTACCTGGCCCGCGGAGTTACTCCAGCTTGTTGTGTCTATCTTCAGTTTAAACCCGCATCTGCTGGTCCTTCCTACACAACATACGAAGGGATATTTATCCAAGACTTTTCGCTTTCTACCTAGGTGCTGCCTGGATTAGAGGGTTTCAGCTACAAGGAGAGGTGGAGTAAACGTATTGTTTCCTCTGGAATGTTGGAGGTTCAGGGGAGGCTTTATAGAAGTATATAAAATTATGAGAGGCACAGATAGGGTGAACAATCAGGAGTTTTTTCCCCAGGGTGGAAATGTCCAACATTAGAGGGCACAGCCATAAGGTGAGAGGGGGAAAGTTTAATGGAGACGTGCGGGGAAGTTTTATTCACACAGAGGTGGGGGTCTGGGACGCACCATTGGTATGGAGCTTATGTTTTTTTCTACTTGAAATTCTGCAATCTAGTGCATACTGTAGCAAGTCTTTTAACTTACACTTGAATGCAATATTTATGCTTTCAATTGGATTAGCTATGAATAAGGTTGGCTAAATTACATTCCTAATTACATTCCACAGTAGAGCCAGGCTCTGATCAACAGGTGCAGCACATGAATGATCTTAGTATGGTGGTGGAGGCAGATGCAATAGTAGTGTTTAAGAGGTTTTTAGATTGGCACACGGAAGTGCAGGGATCAAGGGTTACAGATCATGCACAGGCAGGTGAGTTCAGTTTAAGTTGCCATCATATTTGGAGGAAATATTGTGGGCCGAAGAGCCTGTTCCTGTGATGTACTGTTCTATGTTCCATGCTCCGTTAAGAGCAAAATGCCAGAAGAATTAATTTGCATAAGTTGCATGCCATTGAGAGTCCTCTATCACTCTCCATATTAGCATGGAGAGACACCAGGAGCCTTCATTTTCAGCGCCAGGGACCCAGGTTCGATCTTGACCTCGGGTGCAGTCTGTGCTCCGGTTTCCTCCCACATTCCAAAGACATGCGGGTTTGCAGGTTAAATGGCCTCTGTAAAATTGTCTCCAGTTTGTTGGGAATGGATGCAGAAGTGGGATAACATTGAACTGGTGTGTGAATGGGTGATCGATGGTCGGCATGGACTCGGTGGGCCGAAGGGCCTGTTTCCATGCTGTATCTCCAAACTAATCTCTAAACCAAACTAAGTTTGGCTGAGAATGACATTTAATTTCCAGAGAATCACCTCCAGAAATTAAATGAGCTGTGTTCTAACGATTCACTTGAATTTGGTCTTTAGTAGCCATTATTTGGAACAATGGGTGTCAATACATTGCCAGGTACATGTTGTGGTGCTGATAGGTTCCATGTGAGGGGCACCGAGACCTACTGGAAGACATAGATAACGACGTAACTTTAGTTTCGTTTAGTTTGATTTAGTTTGTAGATACAGCATGGAAACAGACCCTTCGGCCCACCGAGTCCATGCCAGCTATCGACAATTGTTCTCTGTTATCCCACTATCTCATCCACTCCCTACAAAGTAGGGGCAATAGACAGAGGCCAATTATGAATGAATAAGTTTATTGGCCAAGTATATTCACATACAAGGAATTTGCCTTGGTGCTCCGCCCGCAAGTCACGACATGACATACAATGACAGTTAGGAATGACACATTAAACATTAAACATTAATAATAAAACATTATCGATTAAACATGTGAATTAAATAAAATACCAGAGCAAAAGGAGCCTACAGATTTTTGGTTATTGAGTAGAGCTACTACTCATGGAAAAAAAACAGTTTTTATGTCTGGCTGTGTCAGCTTTGACAGTCCGGAGTTGCCTTCCATAAGGAGGTGATTCAAAGATTTTGTGGCCAGGGTGAGAGGGGTCAGGGATCTTACCCGCTCGCTTCCTGGCCCTTGCAGTGTACAGTTTGTCAATGGTGGGGAAGGTTGCAGCCAATAACCTTCTCAGCTGATCGGACGATTCGCTGCAGCCTCCGGATGTCGTGCCTGGTTGTCGTGCTTAACCTACAAACCCACACGTTTTTGGGATGTGGTGGGAGGAAATCGGGGCACCTTGAAGAAATCCACTTGGTCACAGGGAGAACGTACAAACTCTGTACAGACAGCACCTGTAGACAGGATCGAACCCGGGTTTCTGGCGCTGTGAGGCAGCAACTCTACTGCTGCGCCACCGTGCTGCTCAAACTGAACAAGACATAGCGGGAGAAATGATGATTGATGATGAACTGATACATAAAGGCTGAAGGAAAAAAAAATTACGGAAAGAGATGGCACTCAATACAAAGTGATAAGTGCGGTCTTTTTATGCAAAATTGCTACATTTAACTGCATTGAAGAGGCACAGATTATGAACTAAAATGAATTGATTTCAAGCATATTGGACTTTATCTCACTTCAAAGTCTGTTGCTGTCACAGTTATTTATGGAGATGATTATGTAGAGATGCTAAAACTACTCTAAAGGAGTGACACCGTATATATTTTAATCTGCTACTTGGCAACAACGGAATGTAATCAGAGACTGCTGTAATAGAGGCAAAGGCCTCGTAAATTGTAAGACAGGCGTGTGAACCATCCTCTCACCAAACAGAGAGCGCTCCTGACATCCCATCTACCTCATTGGAGACCTTTGAATATCTTTAATCAGACTTCACTGGACTTGATCCTGCACTAAACGCTACACCCTTTATCCTGTATCTGTACACTGCGGGCGGGTTGATTGTAATCACGTATAGTCTTTTCACTGACTCGTTAGCACGTAACAAAAAGCTTTTCACTGTACCTCAGTACACGTGACAATAATAAACATTGTACATTGCAGCAAATCAGTGAAGCCTCTTTAATCTTCATCTATTTAAGGAAGCCACTACTGTTTTTAACAAAGCGGCTTGTCATAAGATTTTATTAAAATTAAGAATATTATAATAATATTAAAACAAACAAATTTTCTTCCTAATCCAGAACCCCAGAAAACGCTTATTAAGGTGCACACAGACCTTCTATAGAATTTGGTCTCAGGAAAAAACAAAGTTTTCATTAAGGCATTGAATCTTAACATGTCATACATGGCTGAGTTCACTTGCCTCTTCAACTGATCCCTACTCCAGAGATTTGAGTGCAAATGTGTACGCTGACTCACCGGTGAAACACTGTGAGACCGCTGTGCTGTGAGTTGCTGTATTTTGGAAGACATGTCAAACCAGCTATGTCTTTGTGGCGAATGCAAGGGAATAATCCCAAACACTTGTTTTGACAAATGCAAGGGCAGCAGGAGCCTTGTCGGCAGCAGGAGCCTCGGCGGCAGTGGGAACCTTGGCGGCGTTGGGCCTTGGCGGTAACGGGACCCTCAGCAGCGCTGGGGCCTCGCGATCGACCCGCGATCAGCGGTCGATGAACGTGGGGGGGGGGGGGGGGTGGAGAGGAAAACAATGGGGCCCACCATGATGAACAATTGAGGACCCAGCACGGGGGGACCACTGTGAGGGACGGTGGGAGAATGAAGGAGGACCCGGTGTGTGTGGGGGGGGGCACTCTAGTTTTAGAATCCTCTGCCCAGGGGATAAACCTGCGTTTGTTTGTTACGGCACACGGCAGCCAGCCAACAGTCGCTTGTCTTTTTCTTTTTCACTTTTAATTTATTTCAATTTCAAGTTTTTGTGTACATTGTTGTGTCTTATGACTGTTGGCAGACCAATTTCCCCCCAGGGATGAATAAAGTTTGATCGTATATCATATGGTATAATTCCAAACACTTTTGTCAATACTCAACCTTCATTTAACATGCCTAATACAGATCATCTCATCAATATCCCATCACGGTTTACGGGAGCTTGGTCTGTGAAATTACCTGACAAGTTTCATACAAGATTGGCTACACCTCGAGCTATGATATTGTCCGTGGTTGACTTTGGAATGTGGTGAAAGGAGCGTGAAAGGCCTCGGATAAATAGAAAACGTCCTCTCCCTGTGTGGAAAGTCCATTTTTAGAAAGTTTACATTAAAAAAAATTCAAATAAATAGACCAAAAATTTGACATCCCAGATTTAAGAATCTCATGATAGTACCAATATTCTTCACATCTCTAACACAGGAGCTGGGGAAGAAGAATGAAGATATGATTTGAACATGTCTTACCCGGAAATTATGTCCATTTGACCTTCTAGTCTCTGAACTTCTTATAGCTTGGAAGATATTAAGGATGGATACTCTGGGGCCCCACGGTGGCACAGCGGTAGAGTTGCTGCCTTACAGCGCGAGACCGGCGTTTGATCGTGACTACGGGTCCTGCCAATAGACAATAGACAATAGACAATAGGTGCAGGAGTAGGCCATTCAGCCCTTCGAGCCAGCACCGCCATTCAATGTGATCATGGCTGATCATCCCCAATCAGTACCCCGTTCCTGCCTTCTCCCCATATCCTCTGACTCCGCTATCTTTAAGAGCCCTATCTAGCTCTCTCTTGAAAGTATCCAGAGAACCGGCATCCACCGCCCTCTGAGGCCCTCATAGCCTTCCCCATGACTACGTGGGTTTTCTCCGGGTGCTCTGGTTTCCTCCCACACTCCAAAGACGTACAGGTGTGTAGGTTAATTGGCTTTGGTAAAAATTGTAAATTGTCCCTAGTGTGTGGGATAGTGTTAATGTACGGGGCGATCGCTGGTCGGCGCGGACTCGGTGGGCTGAAGGGCCTGTTTCCGTACTGTACCTCTAAATTCTGAAAAAGAATTCTCCTTATTGAAAAGGGAAGGACATCCTCAGTAGTAGCTGAGGCAACAAAGAAAAGTAAACATGACTTCTGGGAGAGACTTGAAAGCAAGAATAAATAACAAGGAAAATGATATCCTTTCCCAAATCTTTCAGTGAAAGACCCATTCAGGATGCACAGACAGAACCTACTAATCATCGACACAGCTGCTTAAATAATTCTGAACACTATATTAACAGCTCATAAATCTGATTTAGCGTGATTACATATATTGCAAGATCTGTTTTAAGTTTGAAACTTAAAAAATACTATTATAGTTGCTGGAAAACTGAAATAAAACTAGAAAATGCAGCACAGTGGCCCAGCTGGTAGAGCTGCTGCCTCACATCGCCAGAGACCCTGGTTTGATCCTGACCTCGGGTGCTATCTGTGTGGTTCACACTAACACAGTGTGGAGTCGATGGGCTGAAGGGCTTATTTCCATGCCGTATCTCTCAACTAAACTGAAGATAGAAACCATAACCGTTCGGGCAACGTCTGTGGAAAGCAGAACTGGGGCCTCTCGACAGAATCGGGAATAAAGAAAGAAAGAAAACAGGAGGATAGAAGGTGTTGTTGTTGTCCAAACTTCACCTAAAAACAACTCATATTCCATCTGGGCACTTGCATCCTTCCTGACTCAATAGCAAATTCTCCAGCTTTAGAAAACTTGTTATTTCTTTCTGTCCTCATCAGAACTTGCTATTTCTGCCTTTCATTTTTTTGCCTCTATTTCATATGTTCTATTCTCATAGACTGGCCTGCTCTGCATGCCCTGAAGCCTCACCACTTACATTGCACAGGCAACAAACGGATGTAGATAGACACAAAATGCTGGAGTAACTCAGCGGGTCAGGCAGCATCTCTGGAGATAAGGAATGGGTGACGTCTCGGGTTGAGACCCTTAGCTGCCTATCTTTGGTGTAAACCAGCATCTGCAGTTCCATCCTACAACAAAATGATGTCCCCCCTCTGCTGCAAGGTGTTGCATTTTGGCAAGTCACACAGAGTAGGGGAATCAAAAACTACAGGTCATACATTTAAGGTGAGAGTGAAAAGATTTAATAGGAATCTGAGGACAACGTCTTCACATAGGTGGGTGTATGGAACAAGCTGCCTGAGGAGGTAGTTAACTATAACAGCATTTAAAAGACATTTGGACATGGACTTGGATAGGAAAGGTTTAGAGGGATATGGGCCAAACGCAGGCAGGTGGGACTAGTGTACATGGGGCACCTTGGTGGGCATGGGCAAGTTGGGCAGAAGGGCCTGTTTCCATGCTGCATAACTCTATGACTCTACAAGTCAGTGGATATTTTTAAGGCAGAGAAAGACAGATTATCGATTAGTACAGGTGTCAGGGGTTATGGGGAGAAGGCAGGGGAATGGGGTTAGGAGGGAGAAATAGAATGGCCATGATTGAATGGTGAAGTAGACCTGATAGGCCGAATGGCCTAATTCTACTATTCTTTATGACCTTATGACATGGCAGTGCGTTCCAGGCATCCAACACCCTCCATGTAAATAGGTTGCCCCGAACACCTCCTTTAGACTTTGCCCCTCTCACCTTAAAGCTGTGTCCTCTAGTGTTTGATTTTTCCATCTTGGGGAAAACGGTTCTGACTGTCTAACTTGATGGGCCGAATGGCCTAATTCTGCTCCTATCACTTCTGAACTTATGAACTGACACCCAGGAGCTGTAGTTTACACTGATGTACATGATACCAGATCAGTAATCCTCAACAGTGGCACAGCTGGTGCTTCACAAGTGACCCAGGTTCAATCCTGACCACAGGTGCTGTCCATGCAGCGATTCTGCACTCTGCTTGTCGCTGCATGGGCTTTCCCCTGGAATTCCAGCTTCGTCAGGCTAACTGGTGACCATAGATTGCAGATGAGGGGTAGAATCTGAGAGACTGGTGATGGGAGGTACAAAATGCTGGAGTAACTCAGCGGGACAGGCAGCATCTCTGGAGAGAAGGGATGGGTGACGTTCCGGGTCGAGAACCCTCGATTTAAACTAGCATTCTGCAGTTCTTTCCTACACAGCTTGTTGATGGGAATGTGGGGAGAGGAGGGGGTGGGGAGGGTGATGGAGGGGAACGTGGGGGAGGTGAGGGGGGAGAGTGGGGGAGGTGAGGAGGATAGAGGGAGAGGAGAGGGTAGGGAGGGGAGAGGGCAGGAAAAGTTAGTGGTAATAAGTTTAGTTTACGAGTGCGCATGGACTGGTTGGGCTGCAGTTTGTGAAGGAAGAAGGGATAAGCATTGGGATGTTAGTCCAGCACACCACACGACCAGTTGCAATAATATAAGATTATTTTGGATTGAGGACACGCAAGCATATGGGAGCAGTGATTTCATACAGAGAAGTGTGAAATTAGGCACCTTGTTGCAAAGAATGAAAAACGACATAAAGTAACTGGTATAGTTCTGAATTGTTTTAAGGAATAGAATACCTTTTACATAAATCCGTGAAAATTGCAGGGCATCTTAAAAGAAAGGCTTGCGAAACGGATGGGGGCATGGAATTCATAAATACAGGTATAGACGACAATATCAGGGAAGTTTGTTGAAGCTGTAAAAAAACACTGGTTAGCCCTTGCTATTGAGGGAGTGCAGCGTTGGTTCACGAGGTTAATACCCGGGATGGCGGGACTGTCATATGAGGAAAGTTTGGAAAGACTGGGCTTGTATTCACTGGAGTTTAGAAGGATGAGAGGATATCTTATAGAAACGTATAAAATCATAGAAGGACTGGACAAGCTAGATGCAGGAAAAATGTTCCCGACGTTGGGGGAGTCCTGAACCAGGGGGCCACAGTCTGAGAATAAAGGGGTGGCCATTTAACACTGAGACGAGAAAAAACTTTTCTACACAGAGTTGTGAATTTGTGGAATTCTCTGCCACAGAAGGCAGTAGAGGCCAATTCACGGGATGAATTTAAAAGAGAGTTAGATAGAGCTCTTGGGACTAGCAAAATCAAGGGGTATGGAGAGAAGGCAGGCATGGGTTACTGACTGTGGATGATCAGCCATGATCACAATGAATGGCAGTGCTTAGGGCCTCTGAGAGGAAATTTATCAGTGGGTACAAGTTTATTTCAGGCCTCCTTCCCTTCTCCATTAGTCATCCTGTTTTTATCCACTACGGATTTATGCCATGAGCTGTAGCCTGTAAGGCCAAAAAGGGTATGGAAGATGAGAGAGGGGTGGAATGGAGCACTCTGTTGATTTTCCGCATTTGAGGCCTAATGCTCAAAGGGCCGAATGGCCTCCTCCTGCAGCTATTATCTATGTTTCTATGTATTGAGTCCAATTTTAGCCTAATTTAGGAAGGCAGTGAAGATTCTGGAGAGGGTGCCGAAACGATTTGCAAGAATGGTTCCAGGGATTTTAGCTCTAAAGTTAGACTCGCGTGTCTGGGATGGTTCTCTTTGGAGACATGAGGTTAAGAGGAGATATTGTGAATGTAAACAAGATCATGAATGGCTGCGTGGAGGGAAATGTCCTTATTGGGGAATGGATTGAGTTCCAGGACGTACACATATAAAAGTTTAGGCAGTAAAATATAAAAAGCAATGTGAGGAATACTTATTTATGTATCATGAGGAAGTCGCCATCTGTAGTGGTGATAACAAACGAACAATTTAGTGCGGTCAAAAAGAAATCAAATAGAAACTTGATCCAGAATAATTTGTTGGTTCATTGTAAAGGAATAAGGACACGGGACCAATGGAGTTGTTCTACTAAACGCTGCATAGTTTTGATGGGCTGAGTGGTCTCCTTCTACGCCAGAATTGTCTGTGTTCTATGATTGCACTAAACATTATTCCCTTTATCCTGTATCTGTACACTTTGGAAGGCTTGATTGTAATCACGTACAGTCTTTACGCTGACTGGATAGCACGCAGTACCTCGGTAAACATGAAATAATAAACTAAACTAAACTAAACTAAAACTTCAGACATGCCAAAGAATATAGTCACAACTGGCCATAACAGTTGCGTAGGAAGGAACTGCAGATGTTGGTTTTAACCGAGGATGGACACAAAAAGCTGGAGTAACTCAGCGGGGCAGGCAGCATCTCTGGAGAGAAGGATTGGTTGACGTTTCGGGTCGAGACCCTTCTTCAGACTCAGGCAACATCTCTGGAGAGAAGGAATTGGTGACGTTTCAGGTCCTGCTGAGTTACTCCAGATTTTTGTGCCTGCCTTTGGCTACAACAGTTGATTGGGAGACATTTTAACGAGCTAGCTTTTACAGGAAATAAATTGCTGTTTTATTTGTCTTTCTTGTTGCTGATTAATTCCTGTCCTAGAGCAGCAAGGAATGGTTTATTATACATAGGAAAATACAATATTCAATCTGGAAATGTTCACTCAGCCTATTTTATCCATGGTTGTATCTATCTGTTGTAAAAACTGCGCAGGATGGAACTGCAGGTGCTGCTTTATACCGAAGATAGACACAAAATGCTGGAGTAACTCAGCAGGTCAGGCAGCATCTCTGGAGAAAAGGAATAGTTGACATATCAGTTCAGAACCCTCCTTCAGACTCAGTAGACTCAACTGCAGTAAACTGGAAATACTAAACTCACTTAAAATTTTAGTTGCCAAGTGACGTGGACTGATGTTGATGTTATAATAGGGGTTGTATAAAAAGTTAAGTGACTCGTTTTTTTTTCTCCTCTTTAAGAACTTTTCAGGCTAGTGATAGGCCTAAAACCCCTGTCTCTCGGTGTGAGTTCACCCATGAGTGATCCACCCACGAGTGATCCACCCACGAGAGATCCCGAGTTTAAGACAAATCAAACTCGTGGTGATCACGTCGAATTAACGGGCTACAACGTTCTTACAACGAGTTTAAAAGTTTAACATTTTTACTTCAAGAGTAAATCTGACTCGTGGAAATCTTTCATCGTGTTGAAAGATTTTCACGAGTTAACAAGTTTCACGAGTACCTGCCGTTAGCGTTACGAGTTCCGACGTTCCCGCTACGTTCATTCCACGTGATTACCACAAGTTTGATTTGTTTTACACTCGGGATCACTCATGGGTGGACTCGCACCATGAGACAGGGCCATAAAACATTCGAGATATATCTGGCAAGAGACACAGACTATTGATTAATTATTCCCTACAAAGCTTGATATTGTTTCATCCTGCAGCAGATTAATCTCGCACAGTTGCAAAATGAAATCACAAAATAACATCTAGACATCTAGTCTGCAGAAGATTCATAAGTGCTTTTACATGTTCCTTTTCAATTCATGCTTTGGTCATAAGGTCATAAGGAATAGGATTAGAATTAGGCCATTCGGTCTACTCTGCCATTCAATCATGGCTGATCTATCTCTCCCACCTAACCCCATTCTCCTGCCTTCTCCCCATAATATCTGACAGGTTTATTATTATGTTTAAGAAGGAACTGCAGATGGTGGAAAATCGAAGGTACACAAAATGCTGGAGAAACTCATCGGGTGCAGCAGCATCTATGGAGCGAAGGAAATAGGCAACATTTCGGGCCGAAACCCTTCTTTAGACTGATTATTATTATTGTTGTTTCCACATGTGGGAGAGTCTAGGACAAAGGGCACAGCCTCAGAACAAAAGCCTTTAGAAAGGAGATGAAGAGGAATTTCTTTAGTAAGAGGGCGGTGAATCTATGAAATTCATTCACAGATGGCTTTTTCAGTCATTGGGTATTTTTAAAGCGGAGATTGACAGATCCTTGATTTGTAGTGGTATCAAAGGTTATGGGGAGAAAGCAGGAGTAAGGGGTTGAGAGGGAAAGATATATCAGCCATGATTGAAAGGCAGAGGAGACCGGAATTCACTGGAATTTAGAAGGATGGGAGGAGATCTTATAGAAACATATAAAATTCTTAAAGAATTGGACAGGCTAGATGCTGGAAAAATGTTCCCGATGTTGGAGGAGTTCAAAACCAAGGGTCACAGTTTAAGAATAAAGAGTAGGCCATTTAGGACTGATGAGGAAACATGTCTTTATCCAGTGAGTTGTGAATCTGTGGAATTCTCTGCCATAGAAGGCAGTGAAGGCCAATTCACTGGATGTTTTCAAGGGCTAAAGGAATCAAGGGATATGGGGAAAAAGCAGGAACAGGGTACTGATTTTAGATGATCAGCCATGATCATATTGAATGGCCTGAAAGGCCGAATAGCCTACTCCTTCACCTATTTTTCTATGTTTCTATGACTCGATGGGCTGAATGGCCTAATTCTGCTCCTATGACTTATGCACTTCTTGTCACATGTACCGGGATAAAATGAAAAACTTTTGTTTATCCCCTGGTTATGTACTGGCAAAAATATTAAATATAAAAAGCATGGGCATGAGTGACACTTGCATGATAACACATAATGAGAGATGAGACATAAATGATACTATAGTGAGTTAACGTTAAATCATTTCAAATCAGTTCTTGCAACAGGCAACACTTTACTCCAACTGTGCTCATTCACTTTTTTTCCTTCTTTGAAAACACATTATTTGAGTTTGATTGAAGTATTAAAGCTGGATTTGCAGTGGGCTGGGAACCTGAGCAGTTTGCCGTTGACTTCAGTTAAAAAACTAAAAAACTCTTCCATCCTAAGAGGCTACTACAAATAACTACTTTGAAAACTCTCCAAGTTGAGAACCTTCATACCAATAGAGGCATCCCATAAGTTGGCATGAAGTAGCACAACCCACAAAATGGATAAGTTAGGCAAGGTGGTGGCTGGCCAAAATTAAGAGACAAGTAAATCCAGTGGACGTCGTTCTAAACCCACCACTCAGTTTCTATGCAACATTTAAAAAAAAATCATAAGTAACGATGACCAGAAAACGACTGGATCATTGTAAAAATCCAATTACTTAAAAACTCGTCATTAAAAAATCATAAAGTCTAGAAAGACTCTAAAGGTTAAGTAGTATATGTGGAGAGAGAAGCAGTTAACGCCTCAATCTTTATCAGATGGGAAGTTTAGATTCTGGTCGAGGTTCCTTGAATAGTTATACTTTCTTCACGACACATGTGTTATATATTCCAGTCAGTTTGATTCAATCTGGAATTTGTCCAATTCTCACTTCCAAAGATTGATTACATAATGTTAATGCAACACATCTGTTCAATCATGACCTCCCCATGTTTTCCCAATAACTCATCCTTTTTCTTATTCCAAGAATTTCATCCATGTGGACAAAATTCTTGTTACGTTGTGTCGGAGGGATAGAATTTCTTCCATTCTGCAGAATAGGAGAATTATGAACTGGTGGAGGGGTTTAGGGAACATCTATCGATATCTAGCAGTAGGTCTTGGTTTCGTTCCGAGCTGTGCAAGGATGCAAGGAAAGTTCATCTAAAATGCAACTGATAAACAATATTATCAAAGGACAGGGTCGGCACGGTGTCGCAGAGGTAGAGTTGCTTCCTTACACCTCTTACAGCCCTACAGACCCAGGTTCGATCCCGACTACGGGTGCTGTCTGTACAGAGTTTGTGCGATCTCCCTGTGTCTGCGTGTGTTTACTCCGAGATCTTTGGTTTCCTCCACAATTCAAAGACGTACAGGTTTGTAAGTTAATTGGCTTTGGTATAAATGTAAAATTGTTCCAGGCACCTCTACAGTTCCCAGGACTGGAGATGGTGTTACCAGCAATAAAGCTACCTGGTGTGGGAAGGAACTGCAGATGCTGGTTTAAATTGAAGATAGACACAAAATGCTGGAGTAACTCAGCAGGACAGGCAGCATCTTTGGAGAGAAGGAATGGGTGATGTTTCGGATTGAGACCCTTCTTCAGCAGCAGTCCTTCTCTCCAGAGATGCTGCCTGTTCCACTGAGTTACTCCAGCATTTTGAGTCTAAGCTACCTGGTGGAGTTCCATCTTCACACTGAAGCTCACACTTCAGATGCCACTGGGGGCACAGAGTTTCCAGACTCTTGTCTGGCGTTGAATATTTCTTCAATATCCCTAAACGGTCTTGCCCCGCCCTACCTATCTGAGCTTCTACATCCTTATACACCCGCCCGCTCTCTCAGGTCAGATAATCAGCTGCTCCTGAGTGGGCCTAAAACTAAGCGGAAGCTGAGAGGGGACCGTGCCTTTGCTGTGTCAGCACCCAAATTATGGAACGATCTGCCTCTCCACATTACACAGGCCTCTTCTCTGTCTGTTTTTTAAGTCACTTCTAAAAGCCCATCTCTTATCCGTAGCCTTTGATACACAGTAAGATGTCGACTTTATTTACTTGATTTAATTTCTTTTTTGATTGCTTTATTGATTGGTTATTATTTTTACTCATGTTTTATGTCTTTTAATTTATAGTTGTATTTTTGCGCTTTATGTGAGCTGTTATGTTATGTTCTGTTATGTTGTCTGTTTATGATGTCTTGTTTATTCCACTGTACAGCACTTTGTTCAACATTGGTTAGTGCTTAACAAATAAAGTTGGATTGGATTGGAATATTTCTTGAATATCACAAGAATTTTTGTTTTAAAGCTGGAATAACCAAAAGAATGTGAAAAATCTGATGCGTCAATATTTCATGTGGTCCATAAGAAATAATCAAAATCTATTTCAAGTATTGCATGCAGTTCTGGTTGCCCCATTACGGAAGGATGTGGAGGCTTTGGGTGTAGGTGGAGGTTTACCAGAATGCTGCCTGGATTTGACGGTTTCGGCTACAAGGATTGTTTTCTCTGGAAGGCCAGAGGTGGGTGGGGAGGGCTGATGGAGGCATTTTAAAACACGAGAGGCAAATCATGACAGGGTAGACAGTCAGAACCGTTTTGCCAAGATCAAACACTAGAGGGCATAGCTTTAAGGTGAGAGGGGCAATGTCTAAAGGAGATGTGCGGGGAAACCTATTTACATGGAGGGTGTTGGATGCCTGGGGCGCGCTGCGCTGCCAGGACATAAAGTCATAAGGAATAGGAGTAGAATTAGGCCATTCGGCCCATCAAGTCTATTCCGCCATTCAATCATGGCTGATCTATTTCTCCCTCATCTATTACCCCATTCTCCTGCCACCAGGGTCGGTGGTGAAGGCAGATAACATAGTGGCATTTAAGAGGCTTTTTGGATCGGCATATGTTTAGGCAGGGGAGTGGAGGGATATGGATTGGGCACAGATTGATGCGATCAAGTTTAGCTTGGCACCATGTACGGCACGGACATTGTGGGCTGAAGGGCCTTCCCCTGTACTGTTCTATGTTCACACCAGCTCTATTCAGTCTGGCAGTGCATCCCTCCACAAATAACACTGTGGGACAGCAATCATTTTGTTGTGGGGTGTATTTCATCCTTTAGTCAGTCTAAACTCGTTCTATATTCGCCAGGTCTGATACGATCAGAAACCAAATTAATGCAAAGCTGAAAAAACACACAGAATAGGGTTTATTTTCCTCCTGTTAGCAACGTCTTTTTCTTTTCGCTGCCATTCCTCACCCCCTAATCCTCTTGCCTCACCCTAATCCTTATTAATCTTTATCCTTTAATTTTCTCAACTGGTGTTATATGACCAGCAGTATATTCAGTTAAGTTTTTTTAATATGTTTTAGTAATTCTTTAGTGGCCTCCGACAAGCGTTTACTGCTTCACTTTGACATTCAAACATAAATCTGCAATAAACTATTTGCTATGGTTTTGATCTTTCCTGCAGAACTGTTAGTAAAATTTGTCTCCTCTATGCCAAAGACTTGTCCCTAATCTGACTACTGTACCACTGTAAACTGTACCACTCCACCGCTTCCAGTCTCCCCACAAAAGCTCTTCATTTGCCTGACACATCAATTGCCTGAAGCTGGCAACATTTTAGTAACTCTACATACAATCAGTCATTCCATTTTTCCATGTACCGGAAGTGCTCAGCAAGTCAAGCAGCATCTGTGGGGAGAACCATGGGGTCATGTGATCATAAGTCTTAAGGTCATAAATGATAGGAGCAGAATTAGGCCATTAGGCCCATCGTCAACTCCACGATTCAATCATGGCTGATCTATCTCTCCCTTCCAGCCCCATTCTCCTGCCTTCTCCCCATAACCCCATGACACGCGTCCTAATGAAGAATCTACCTATCTCTGCCTTATAAATGGCCATTGACTTAGCCCCCACTGCCTTTCGTGGCAAAGAATTCTACAGATTCACCACCCTCTAACTAAATAAATTCCTCCTCATCTCCTTCCTACAGGAACGTCCTTTAATTCTGAGGCTGTGACCTCTGGTCCTAGACTCTCCCACTAGTGGAAACATCCACTCCACATCCACTCTGTCCAAGCCTTTCACTTATCACACAGTGTTCAGATCTCAATCAAAACTGGGAATGAGAGAAAATGTGAGGAATCTGAGGGAAATGGTCCAAGGCTGGGGGGTGGAGGTCACACAAAAAACGCTGCCCGGAGAAGGAGAAGCAGCCACGTGAAGTTTTAGGAACTTGCTAATGTAAGATGACTTAGAATTGAGGGGCGGACTTTGAATTTAGTTAAACAGAGAATGGGAAATCATTGCTGACCAACAAGGCTAGAGGTGAAGGGCATTCATGGTATAGGCACAGGGATCAAAGTCTTGAGGCACGCAAATGTGTGTGCACAGTAGCTCAGGAAACTTGAAACGCCAGTGAGGTGGAAATCAAGTAAAGGAGAAATGATTGAAGAAACAAGGAACTGCGGATGCTGGATTGCAAGACAGGACACAATGTGCTGGAGTAACTCAGTAGGTCAGATAGATTACGTTTCGGGTTGGGACCCTTCTTCAGGCTGAGGGAGGAGGAGAACTTCTGGCACAACTTGAGGAGAGTTTGCAGTGCAGAAACGAAGAACTGCAGATGCTGGTTTATAAAAATGGATACATGGATAGGTGACGTAAACACTAGAAAATCTCCTCACGGTATGGCTACTTTGATCCACAGAGATCTTCTCAAGGTATGGTTCCTCTCCTCCTCTCTCTATGTCATCTATCCATATTTCTCCAGAGATGCTGTGTGATCCACTGAGTTACTATACTATAGCAAGTTCCTGAAACTTTAAGTACGTGCTCTCCTCCTGGCAGATATTTTGCGCAAACTCCTCCATCCAGTCCTGGAGGTAGTAAAGTCTTCAGAGATCTCTGTCTTAAGGGGCCTGTCCCACTTGGGTGGCCTAATCCGTGAGTTCTGGTGAGTTTGCCCTTGACTCATGCTTGCAGCATGGTCGACACAAGGTCGTATAAGGAGGTCTTCGTAACTCTTCTTCATGCTTGAGAGTGGTCTCCGCTTACTCGTGGCCTCAGCTAGGACGCTGCGTTTTTTTTCAATATGTTTTTTTCAAAAATGCCCGTGAGTGAAAAAAGGTTGCCATGGAAAAAATCGATACTTTTTTTACTCGTAGGTTTGGTCGTAGTAGGTCGAGGTAGGTCGGCATGTTTGTCGTAGGCAATCGAGGGTAGGCAAAGGTAGTCGAAGGTAGTCAAAGGTAGTCATAGATAGTCTTCATCAGAGTCGAAGCAAGGTCGAAGGGAGGTCGAAAGAGATCGAAGGAGGTCGTCTTCACTCGCCACTATTCGGTGTCCAATTTTCCCGAAGTTAGTCATAGCTAGTGGTAGCTAGTCTTCAACATAGTCAAAGGAGGTCGAAGGAGGTCTTCTACATAGTTGAAGGAGGTCTTCAACATGTCATTTTTTCAAACTCTCCTAAACTCTTCTAAACTCGCCAATTAGGTCGCCCAAGTGGGACAGCCCCTTAAGAGTTAGGAATGCTCTGAGTCATTACTTCTGTCTTTAATTTTAGTTTTAGAAATACAGCGTGGCAACAGGCCCTTTGGCCCAACGAGTCCATGCCGAACAGCGATCACCAGTCTGAAGAATGGTTTTGGCCCGAAACGTTGCCTATTTCCTTCGCTCCATAGATGCTGCTGCACCCACTGAGTTTCTCCAGCATTTTTGTGTACCCAATACACTATCACTGTCCTACCATCAAGGAACAATTTACAGTTCTACCCAAGCCAATTAACCTACAAACCTGTATGTCTTTGGATTGTGCAAAGAAACTGGAGCACCCGGAGAAAACCCGCGCAGTCACAGGGAACGTACAAACTCTGCCGTACAGACAGCACCCGTCTGATCGAGCCCGGGTCTCTGGCGCTGTGAAGCAGCAACTCTACCGCTGTGGCACCATGCCTTGCCTGCAAAGCTTCCTCAAGAACTCTGCCTTGGATCAGCTCCCTGAACTCCATTGTTAATGCAAAACATCTGTTTTCCTTCTCATTTGTTCAATGTCTCAGAACATTTATTAAGTTAATGGTGCAAATTGTTGATATAATGTTTAATGAGCTTGAAAGTCTTCAGAGGTTCCTTTGGTGTCCTGCCACAAACCGCCAAGGCACCAGCGAGACCTTTACGAAAACAGTGGAAGCAGCCAAGTACCTAAAGCACGTACGCTAGAAGTAACAAAAACACATACGGGAGTTGCAGCAGCTGAGATAAAGGAGTTGGAACTGCCAGCAGGCGATCTGAACAATCCTTGCAGAGGAGTCAATAGTCAAGAACGTTGAATTGTGTCGTATGTACCAACAATGGAACAAGAAAATTCTTACTTGCGAGGAACTGCAGATGCTGCAATCTTTCATCGGGCATCAAGTGACTCCGTGAGTCAGGCAACATCTGTGGAGGACATGGATAGGCGATGTTTCTGGTCGAGATGATTCTTCAGACTGGAATGGATAGGTGACTATTCGCGTTGGGATCGACCACTCTTCAGATTCTTACTTCCTGTATCGTAATGTACATATTTCAGGGTCTAAAGAAGTTTAACAATTTTGGGATGCACATTGTAGCTGAAGCTCTGACAGCTTTTATCGACAGGCCAATTGGTGGAGCTATTGGACTGATGTTATTCCACATTTGGTGCTAGGCGTAGGGTAATGGCGTTCTCCTGGCACAGATGCACCTGCTGAGTTTCTCCAGCATTTTTGTGTACCTTCAATTTTCCAGCATCTGCAGTTCCTTCTTAAACAATCACTATCACCATTTTTCGGCTTCTCCTTATTCTTAAACTGTGGCCCCTGGTTCTGGTCTCCCCCAACATCGGGAACATGTTTCCTGCCTCTAGCGTGTCCAAGCCCTTAACAATCTTATATGTTTCAATGAGATCCCCTCTCATTCTTCTAAACTCCAGAGTATACATATGTACAGAGTGTACATATCATTAAGTCAGTACATTGTACCCTTCCTCGGAGATTCTTTGCATTCCTGTACATTATAGAAATAAAGACATCTGGAAAGCCAACAGCATTTCGCAGCCCTTGTGATATTAAACCATGTTAGTACAGTAAAAGGTTAAATCGTTTATTTTCCCACTTCAGGTGGTAAAGTAAAACAATTAAATGGTATCAAAAATGTTTTACAGTTTTACGGTTTATAAGCTCAAAATCTTCTGGATAAAAACAACATGCGCATTCGTTGACAAATTCCCAGAATTTGGTTGAACTGTGACTGAAGTGTCATGGACTGAGATGATGCAATTTGTTTCACAGATAAAGGAACAGATAATGTGTACGAGATTACGCAGGGGTTTGACCTATGAGATCTGTTTCAGTTTCCCAGAATAATACCACATTGGTCAACTTGCCAACCTCTCAGGACCTCACTGACCACTGTTGATGGAAATGCTTATTTAATTCACTATCGAAAACCTGTTGGCCTTGCACATAAACTCACAGTGACCTCCGAAATGCTTGTAAAATTGAATATAAACTCGAACTACACTGCCGAAGAGTAAAAAAAAATGGACTCGTTGCTTTCTCTTTTTGTAGCTCAAAGATCATGCAAACAGGAATTGAACTGAATTTGCAGACTGACAGCATGTTAGTGGATCTCTGGAAAAAACAAGTTGGAATGTTATAAAACGGACCAAGGTCATACACAACAGCCTGTGCTGCCAACATGTTCCATTCATAGCACAGAGAACATAGAAAAGTACAGACACAAAATGCTGGAGTAACAGTGAGTTGGGCAGCATCTCTGGAGAAAAGGAATAGGTGACGTTTTGGGTCGAGACCCTTCTTCACTGAAGACTCAGGTCTGAAGAGGGGTCTCGGTTTGAAATTGCTACTATTCCTTTTCTCCAGAGATGCTGCCTGGTCCGCTGAGTTACTCCAGCATTTTTTGTGTCTCTCTTCAGTGTAAACAAGCATCTGCAGTTCCTTCCCACACATAGAAAAGTACAGCACAGGAACAAGACCTTCAGCCCACAATATCCATGCCAAACATGATGCCAAGATGAACTAATCGCATCCACCTAGACGTGATCCATACCCCTCCATGTTCAAGTGCCTGTCTCAAAGTCTCTTAAATGCCATTGTTGTATCTACTTCCACCATCACCACTGTGAGGTTTCAAGGAGGAGAGGGAGAGAGGCAAAAGAGGTGCAGAATTACAGAGCTCAGAGCCAGGAGGCTAGTCCAGGAGATTAAGTCACGTTGAAATGGTAAATTGGATCAACCTGATAGGAGTGTATTAAATTGCAAGAAGCAGAGTCAAGGTAGATAGTCAGAATCTTTTTCCAGTGGTGGAAATATCAAACACTAGAGGAGATAGGTTTAAAATGAGAGCAGGGTAGTTAAAAGAGATTTGTAAAGCATGTTTTTTTACAGAGTGGTATGTGCTTGGAATGTGCTACCAGTGGAGGTAGTTGAGGCAGATACGATCGCGATATTTTGAAGACATTTACGCAGCCAGGCAAGGAATAGAGCAAAGGTAGACACAAAATGCTGGAGTAACTTAACGGGTGAGGCAGCATCTATGGAGAGAAGGAATGGGTGACGTTTCGGGTCGAGACTCATGATGAAGGGGGTAATGTTAGTGCAAGATAAAGTCCAGTAAAGTCCAATCAAATAAAGTACGAGGGTCTCCATTGAGGTAGATGGTAGCTCAGGACCACTCTCTAGTTGTTGATGGGATGTTTCAGTTGCCTGATGGGGACAAGGAAAGAGCGTTCAAGTTGCGGCCGTGTCTACCTTCGATTTTACCAGCATCTGCAGTTCTTTCGTACACATAAGGAAGAGAGCAATATGGAGCACGATCAGGCAGATGTGGAGTTGAAATGCGCAAACAATCAGTAAATATCCCAATTTCTGGTCTATTGATAGAAGATGCACAAATATCCACCTGAGGAAATCCTGCAGATTTCTGGAAATTCTGCAGATGTTCGATGTCCAACTATCTTCACTTTGTGCAAGGAATGAATCCAACCATTGGACCATTTTGCCCTGATGCTCATGCTACCAGGACTAATGGAGATCAAATGCTGTCATGATGTCAGTCACCACTGTCACCTCATCTCTAGATTCCAGCTCTTTGATCCCACTCCCTCGTCTCCCCTCTCCCATCGGGCAAAAGGTACAGATGTGTGAAAACGCACACCTCCCAAATTCAGGGACAGTTTCTTCCCAGCTGCTATTAGGCAATTTCTTCTTATCGAGTCCACGCACAAGATTAGAAATTGTTCAGCCAGAGCTGAACACACGTCTCGGCATCTGCGTCCAATGGTGACTGTCTTGTTCGCTTCTCGTGCTTCTCGTGCGTGGTGGTGGAAAGATTGGTGGAGAAAGGGCCGTGACGTGAACGCTCTTTCCTTGACCCCATCAGGCAACTGAAACATCAACATCAACAACTAGAGAGTGGTCCTGAGCTACCGTCTACCTCATTGGAGACCCTCATACTATATTTGATTGGACTTTACTGGACCCTGTACAATTTTGGTCGCCTAATTATAGGAAGGATGTCAACAAAATAGAGAGAGTACAGAGGAGATTTACTAGAATGTTGCCTGGGTTTCCGCAACTAAGTTACAGAGAAAGGTTGAACAAGTTAGGGCTTTATTCTTTGGAGCGCAGAAGGTTAAGGGGGGACGATAGAGGTCTTTAAAATGATGAGAGGGATAGACAGAGTTGACATGGATAAGCTTTTCCCACTGAGAGTAGGGAAGATTCAAACAAGGGGACATGACTTGAGAATTAAGGGACAGAAGTTTAGGGGTAACATAAGGGGGAACCTCTTTACTCAGAGTGTGGTGGCTGTGTGGAATGAGCTTCCAGTGAAGGTGGTGGAGGCAGGTTCGTTTTTATCATTTAAAAATAAATTGGATAGTTATATGGACGGGAAAGGAATGGAGGGTTATGGTCTGAGCGCAGGTAAATGGGACTAGGGGAGATTATGTGTTCGGCACGGACTAGAAGGGTCGAGATGGCCTGTTGCCATGCTGTAATTGTTATATGGTTATATGGTTATATATATATATACAGTATATATATGTGTGTGTATATACACACACACACATTGTACATATATATATATATATATATGGGTATGTGTGTGTGTGCATATATACATATATATATATATACACACACATACTTACACACAAAAAACAAATAATAATAATAATAGTCTATGAAGTTCAGAAATTATTTGGAGGTTGTAGTGTTTAATAGCCGAATGGCTGTGGCGAAGAAGCTGTTCCTGAACCTGGACGTTACAGTTTTCAGGCTCCTGTACCTTCTTCCCGATGGCAGTGGTGAAATGAGTGTGTGGGTCTCTGGTGATGCTGGCTGTACCCATTCGTCCTCACACTTACTGGTAAAGCCCATGGACTTTGGACTGCCGCCGTTACTTCGAACACTACGGGGCAGAAAATTACAAAGCTGGTCGTGAGGTTCCTTTTCATGCCATTGATTACCGTTGAAGCCATCAGTAAATATGTACTCTCTGCAAAATAATACTTCTCCCAATGTCTGTACTTGGAATATCAGCCAGTGCAAGATAGACACAAAATGCTGGTGTAACTCGGTAGGCCAGGCAACATCTCTGGAGAAAAGGAATCGTTGACGTTTCGTGAGGGGACCCTTCTTCAGGCTCCACCCTGCCAACACATCCGGAATGCAAGGTCTTGTTGGACAACCCTAGACTCATGGAACTATGTTGCCAATTACTTTGGCATAGCGTATTACTTTGAATATAATCGCACAGTATAAATCTTTGATGTGATCACAGGTTGCCTTTATTCCACAGACAAAAGTTGTGTAAAGGTTGGTCCTGTAACATGCTAGTTTGTTATTCACTTGGGAGAATGTTGCTATGGAAACCGATATAGGAGAAAGAACAGTTAAGTGAAAACAATGGATCTAAAGCAATCAAGAAATGCTGAAAATGGAGCATAATGCAGGGAGCCAAGCAGCCAGGCTGATCATTAGAGAGATGATCAATACATTCTGGGTTTCACTATGGTGAAGGATAAATAATTATATAGATCCTCATGTAATTTTCTCTTGGCTAAAGTGTGCTGCCAATAATGATCAATAGTTGTTTTTTACACTAGAACCAATGATTGAAGTTTGAAGATTTTTAGCACAGCCGGGGGATGGCTCTGATCAAAAAAGGGCTCGGCACCGAATTGCAACCTGACCTAAGGTTCGCTGAAGAAGTGTCTGAAGAAGGGTCTCAACCCGAAACGCCACCTATTCCTTTTCTGCAGAGATGCTGCCCGTCCCGCTGAAATACTCCAACTTTTTGTGTCCATCTCATTGAAACATACAGCATAGTGAAAGGCTTGGACAGAGTGAATGTGGAGAGGATGTTTCCACTAGTGGGACAGTCTAGGATTAGAGGTCATAGCCTCGGAATTAAAGGACGTTCTTTTAGGAAGGAGATGAGAAGATTTTTTTTTGTCAGAGGGTGGTGAGTCTGTGGAATTCTTTGCCACGGAAGCCTGTGGAGGCCAAGTCAGTGGATATTTTTAAGGCAAGAGATAGATAGATTCCTGATGAGTACAGGTGTCAGAGGTTATGGGGCTCGTCAGCCTGGGAAGGCAGTCCATCTAGGAGAGGGAAAACTCTGATTTAAAACCTCCACTGCCTTGTGGCCATGGAAAAGTCATGGAAAAGGCTCCAGGAGTAAACCTCAAGAAAATCCACAGTCGGAGCCTCTAAGGCAGTTTGTCATTGTCCACAACCTCGCTCTGGCAGCTCCTGTGATGGTGCTGGTGTAATGACCCTGCTGTTCCTTTGGATCGATCAGTGACATGGAGAAGGGGGACGTGCTGCATGGGCAACAGCCTGTCCTCCATATGACATCGCCCAGGCTTGCGTCCGACCAGGATGCATCACCCATGGTCAGTCATGACCGAGGGGGGCCTATATATAAGAGGTTATGGGGAGAAGGCCAGACAATGGGGTTAGGAGGGAGAGATAGCTATGATTAAATAGCGGAGTAGACTTGATGGGCTGAATGGCCTAATTCTACTCCTATTCATTATGACGTTATGAACTATCTAAGGTTGGTTAAACACCTTAGTCCTCCTAGGCCTACATGATCTCCTGGTTGCTAAACACTTTAACTCCACCTCCCATTCCCACACTGACCTTTCTGTCCTAGGCCTCCTCCACAGTCTTATGAGGCCCAATGCAAATTGGAGGAACAGCACCTCATATTTCGCTTGGCTAGCTTACAACCCAGCGGTATGATCTTGATTTCTCTAACTTGAAGTAACCCTTGCATTGCCTCTCCCTTCATCCCTCCCCTACCCTAGTTCTCTGACTAGTTTCACTGTCCTCTTGATTCATTTTCCTGACTGTGTGCCTCGTTGTCTCCTTCCCCTCAGCCAACAAATGAACCATTCTACATTCCCTTCAGCATCGTCTGCTTTGATCTGTCGTTGTCACACCTTGCCCTTCCATGTCTCTAGACTCCCTCTCCCCCGACTCAGTCTGAAGAAGTCTCGACCTGAAATGTCACCCATTCCGTCTCCCCGGAGACGCTGCCTGTCCCGCTGAGTTACTCCAGCAATTTGTGTCTATCTTTGGTGTAAACCAGCATCCGCAGTTCCTTCCTACACCTGACCTAAGGGATCACTGGGAGAGCTGCACAAAGGTTGTAAAATCCGGTCGGTCATTGTAGCAGTATCGTTTCTGCTTTGGGCGCATTCAGGAAAATTGCATTCTTAACGCTCTAGAAACTTTAGCTATTTGGGTTACAGTATATTTCCATCATCACTTGTACAAAATCATGGGCTGCACGGTGGCACAGCCCCTCGTGTGTAGAGAGTGGATGAGAAAGTGTGATGACATAGAACTAGTGTGAAGGGGTGATCAAAAGTCGGCCTGGACTTGGTGGCCCATAAGGCCTGTTTCCATGCTGTATCGATACTAAACCCATTATGAACTCCTGCGTCTGTATCAACTCTGCTTTCAACCCCTGCGGCTTTAAAAAAAAACAGTCCCCAGTTATTCCAGTCTAATCTGAAAGCTGAAGACCCATTAAGACAAAAATCCATTTCATTCCTTCCACTCCATGTTACTCATTGAAAAATTCAATCAGGTTAGTCAAACATAATTTGCCTTTAATGAATCCTTCCTGGTTCTCTTGTATTAACTCAGACTTCACCGAGAACCATTTTTTTTCCTCATAGCCGTTGCTTTTTAGCTTTCCCACCACAAAGTTAACCTGATCGACCAGAAGTTACCAGGCAATGTCTTTGCAGCCATTTTGAAATATATATATTATTTTTGTCTACAAAACTGTACGAACATGCCAAAAAGCTTTATTTATATATATATATACATAGATAAAACAGACAAATAAATAAACAATAATAATAGCCCAAAGTCAAAAATAATATCTCCAAGTCTATATATGTAGTTCAGAGCCTATTTGGAGGTTGAAGCTTGATGGTTGCAGGGAACTTTTAATTGTTTATTGTGTAGAAAGGAACTGCAGTTGCTGGTTTGAACCGAAGATAGACACAAAAAGCTAGAGTAACTCGACGGGTCAGACAGCATCTCTGTAGAAAAGGAATGGGTGACGTTGCAACGAAGGGTCTCGACCTGAAATGTCACCTAATCCTTTTATCCAGAAATGCTGTCTGGCCCACTGAGTTACTCCAGCTTTTTGAGTCTCTTTTTGTTTTGTTTATTATGGGTTTTACAGAGTACCATGTACATATCCTTTGTGCTGCTGTAAGTAAGAATTTTATTGTTCCGTTTTCTGGACATATGACTATAAAACGCTCTTGACTGTTGACTCGACTAACCTCCTCTCCTCAGTAAGACATCCATGAACAGCTGATAGCATGTTGTTCCCCCACATTGCGAGCTCAAGCACAGTTTTCTCTGTAGTATGTAAACCAACTGGTAGCAACTGCAGGAGGTGACACTGTTGAACTCATTATCTTTGAGATTTATGCTTTTCCAAAATTTCTTAGAAGCTGAGAATTGATATATCTGCTTTATTGGTGAAAATGTGAAAAGGCCGATCTATTTCTGAAATGTATATTCTTCCATCACAGCTTCAGTTAATCCCACTGGCAGCGAATTATGGACGGAGCCCAAACCATCACACAAACCGACCTCCCTTCATTTGATTGACACAAAATGCTGGAGTAACTCAGCGGAACAGGCAGCTCCATTTATAGAAACATAGAAACATAGAAATTAGGTGCAGGAGTAGGCCATTCGGCCCTTCGAGCCTGCACCGCCATTCAATATGATCATGGCTGATCACCCAACTCAGTATCCCGTACCTGCCTTCTCTCCATACCCCCTGATCCCTTTAGCCACAAGGGCCACATCTAACTCCCTCTTAAATATAGCCAATGAACTGGCCTCAACTACCCTCTGTGGCAGACAATTCCAGAGATTCACCACTCTCTGTGTGAAAAAAGTTCTTCTCATCTCGGTTTTAAAGGATTTCCCCTTTATCCTTAAGCTGTGACCCCTTGTCCTGGACTTCCCTAACATCGGGAACAACCTTCCTGCATCTAGCCTGTCCAAACCCTTAAGAATTTTGTAAGAGTTTTATACCTCACGCTGCCTCGGCAAGGCCAGCAGCATAATCAAGGATGAGCCATACCCGCGGCCACCCCCTCTTCTCCCCTCACCCATCCGGCAAAAGGTATAGAAGCGTGAAAACGCACACCTCCAGATTCAGGGACAGTTTCTTCCCAGCTTTTATCAGGCAACTGAATCATCCTACCAACAATGAGAGAGCAGTCCTGAACTACTATCTACCTCATTGGTAACCCATGGACTGTCTTTGATCAGACTTCACTGGCTGTATCTTGCATTAAACTTTATTCCCTCATCGTGTATCTGTACACTGTAACCGGCACGGTTGCAATCATGCATTGTCTTTCTGCTGACTGGTTAGCACGCAACAAAAGCTTTTCACTGTACCTCGGTACACGTGACAATAAACTAAACTGAACTGGACACCCAAGTAGATAGACTACCATTGATTCGTATTGGTTTAGTGTACCTGCAGTCAACGTCAAAAGTCAAGGCCAGACACAAGAGTCAAGAGTGTTTAATTGACATAAGTGCCAAAAACAGAACAATGAAATTTTTACTTGCAGCAGCATAACAGACCTGTAAACACAATGTACATACATAATAAATAAAAAATAATGAATTAATAACCACAATAATAGCGCAAAAAAAAACCCCAAATCCTCAGTGCAACTAAAGATGGTCCATATAAGTTCATAGATGAGGTTTGTGTTGGGCAGTGTTCAAGATCTAATGTTTAGTTAAATGGTTCAATATTTCAACGTTTTTTTTCTTTATTTCAAATGTCAAGAAACCCCCAAATTCAATTTCCCCTTGACAATCCCGCATATGAAAGGGAAGGGGAAATTGGATCAAATAAGTCACTTTAATTTTGGTCATAAAAGTTCTAAGTCACTTAGAATTAAAAAAAAAACTTTTTAAAAACATCATCACTTTCTAAAAGCCGTCAGAGTCTGCGTATTGCATGATAAGGAATACATATTTTGTAGGAATGAGCTGCAGATGCTGGTTTAAACCAAACATAGACACAAAAAGCTGAACTCAGCTGGGTCAGACAGCATCTCTGGAGAAAAGGGTGCTTTCGGGTAAAGACCCTTCTTCAGACTGAGCACTTTTTTGTTTACTTAGCTTGAAATTAAGTAATTTCCATTCATCTTGATAACTCCTGAAACTTTGTCCGTTGACTTGCTTAAGGTAGATTTGTTTTTTTATTGGACCAGACCACAAGGGGCTAATTAAATGAATTGTTTTCAACCCAATGAAATGGGCAAAAGAGCGGACAACTAAATTGAATTACAGACAATGAACTGGTGTACAAAAAAGTTGCAAAGTGCTGGAGTAACTCAGCGGGTCAGGCAGCATCTCTGGAGAACGTGAAGTTTAAAGAAGGTCTCGACCGAAACATTGTCCAACTAAATTGAATTATTTTCTGGTTGCATATAACAATTTCTAGACTCAGGTGTAATTACAGGAGTATTTTAAAGTAAAAAATGCATGCAAATTATTGAGAATCGCGTGGTAATTGAATATATTTTGGATCAATAGAACTGATTTGCTACCAAGGAATCAACTATAATCAAATAGAAAATTCGATAAAGTGATTGTTACAATAATTAGATGTTATTATTTTAACAGCATTGAACAGGTTTATTAGGCTGTTATCAGGCAACTGAATCATCCTACCCCAACCAGCGAGCAGTCCTGAACTACGATCTACCTCACTGGTGACCCTCGGACTGTCTTTGATCAACCTTTGTTGGTTTTACCTTGCACTAAACATTATTCATTTCTCAATTGCATCTATACTGTGAATGGCTCAATTGTAAACATGTATTGTCTTTCCGCTGACTGGATAGCACACAACAAAAGCTTCCATGCATCTATACACTGTGAATGGCTCGAGTGTAAACATATATTGTCTTTCTGCTGACTGGATAGCACACAACAAAAGCTTTTCACTGTACCTCGGTACAGCAGGAGTTCTGGGAGCAGAATTAGGCCATTCGGCCCATCAAATCCACTCTGCCATTCAGTCATGGCCAATCTATCTCTCCCTCTCAACCCCATTCTCCTGCCTTCTCCCCATTAACCCTGAGAACTATTCTATATTGGCAACTTGGATAAGTTAACCTCACAGATTCACCACCCTCTGACCAAAGAAATTCTTCCTCAGCTCATTTGTAAAGGTACGTCCATTTATTCTGAACCTATGTCCTCAGGTCCAATACTCTCCTACTAGTGGAAACATCCTGTCAATGAGGTTCCCTCTCATCCTTCTAAACTCTAATGAGAACAGGCCCAGTGCCGTCAAACGCTCATCATCTCATAGTCCTTCCATCCAGCCTGTAGCCCCCTGTTATATTATTAATATTAGATATATATTATTGTAAAGCTCAAAACTGCTCCTATTATGGTGCTGTATCTACAATGGTTGTTGTACGTAAAACCCATCTAGGAGCATAGTTTTCCACCAAACTTTTGCCAAGCCACAGAGATAAAGTAATTTGTATGTCCTTGGACATAAATCAAAGTTTGGCGAAGTGCCACCACTTTCACTGGTGTATCAGGAAGTTAACGTTTTGAGTGGAGCATTATCCCACTTAGCCATCGTGATGTGTTCCCAGAAATGAGAACGCTAATGGAACGGTGCTGAAATGGTTCATCATTCCATTTTATACATATAGGGATTTAGGAGTCAGGCACAAGTCAGCCCTCCCCAATTCTGTAGTGCCAGGCACCTGCGTTTTCCTCATATCCCTTGATTCCCTGAATATCCAGGAATCTATTAATCTCTGTTTTCAATAGCTGAACTCCACTACCTGGAGTTCAAAACACCCTGCTGAAGAAATGTCTCCTCATCGCAGTCATAAATGGCTTATGCTTCATACCAGGACTGGGACCTCTAGTCTTGGCTCCTCGGCAAGTGTAATTAATTTTCCTGCAGATAGACATAAAATGCTGGAGTAACTCAGCGGGACAGGCAGCATCTCTGGAGAGAGGGAAAGGGTGACGTTTCAGTCAGTCTGAAGAAGGGTCTCGACCCATCAGTCTGAAGAAGAGTCTCGACCCGAAACGTCATCCATTCCTTCCCTCCAGAGATGCTGCCTGTCCTGCTGAGTTACTCCAGCATTTTGTGTCCATCTTCGGATTTAACCAACAACTGCAGTTCCTTAGGTAGGCACAAAATGCTGGAGTAACTCAGCGGGACAGGCAGCATTTCTGGAGAGAAGGAATGGGTGACATTTCGGGTCGAGACCCTGCTGCAGTTCCTTCCCACACATATAGTTTTCCTGCATCCAGTTTGCTGAGCAATACCATTTTTATTCTACGTTTTCACAAGATTTAGTTTCAATTTTAGTTTTAGAGATATAGAACGGAAACAGGCCCTTCGGCCCACTGAGTCCGCGCCGACCAGCGATACCCGTACATTAACACTATCCTACGCACACTAGGGACAATTTTACATTTATACCAAGCCAATTAAACTACAAATCTGTACGTCTAATAAGGACAAACATACCATATGTCTGACTCACCTGCATGGCCCGTGTACAAGGACATCTGACTCCCTTGAACATCAATGTGGTACAATCTTTCACAATTTGAAAATGATTCTACCTGTCTGTTGTATGCACCAAAGTGGATGACTTTGCATTTTCCACATTTCACTCCATCTACCACATTCTCGCCCATTTACTTAATTTTACCACTTGTAGCTGTTTAACCTCCCCCTCCAAAATCACAATCACACCTGTATCATCAGAGAGCTTGGAAATATGGTACTCAGTCTCCTCAGCAAAATACTGGACATGGATCAAAAGGCACAAAGTGCAGGAGTAACTCAGCGGGTCAGCCAGCATCTCTGGAGAACATGGATGGGTGATGTTTTGGGTACTTTGGACCCTTCTTCAGACTCCATGTTCTCCAGAGATGCTGACTGACCCGCTGAGTTGCTCCAGCACTTTACCTGTCAATGTTATTGATAGGCCTTGCATTTCGTCCAAGAATCAATTGTTCATTCATAAAGTCAATTAATCCATCTCTGCATGTTCTATTCTAAACGCACCAAACTCACTGGCTCCCTCTTATGTACTCTCCCAGTCATATCCTCAAAGCACAAATAGCTAAAATGTTTATAATCATGTTTTTGCCCATCAATCCTATCACCTTTGTAGGAAAGAACTGCAGATGCAGGTTTAAACCAAAGATAGACACAAAAAGCTGGAGTAACAGCGGGTCAGGCAGCATCTCTGGAGAAAAGGAATAGGTGATGTTTCGGGTCAAGACCCTTCTTCAGGCTGAGAGACAGCTGACAGGGAAACGAGAGGTCTATATCTCTCATCACCTTTTCCCCTGACTCAGTCTGAAGAAAGGTCTCAACGCAAAACCTATCACTCTGTCTGGGATCTATTCAATGGAGATATTGGCCACCTTACAGAGAAATCTCTGCAGAATCTGCCACAGTCTTACTAAATGGTGGAGCTGGCCAACGGAGCCAGGTCATCTCTTCCTGCCTCTAATTTATATGTTCATATGAATCACTTTTGGAATGGATCCTTTTCTATGCATAGCTTTATAAAGCCAGGTAAATTTGATTTACGTTCTGAAATATAATCCTCAAAATAGGTTTTTATTATGGTTACACAAAAATGCTGGAGAAACTCAGCGGGTGCAGCAGCATCTATGGAGCGAAGGAAATAGGCAACGTTTCGGGCCGAAACCCTTCTTCAGACTGATCGGGGGCGGGGGTGGGCGGGGACAAGAAAGGAAAAAGGAGGAGGAGCCCGAAGGCTGGGGGATGGGAGGAGACAGAAGGGGGACTGAGGAAGGGGAGGAGACAGCAAGGACTAACAAAATTGGGAGAATTCGATGTTCATGCCCCCAGGGTGCAGACTCCCCAAACGGAATATGAGGTGCTGTTCCTCCAATTTCCAGTGCTGCTCGCTGTGGCCATGGAGGAGACCCAGGACAGAGAGGTCGGAGACGGAGTGGGAGGGGGAGTTGAAGTGCTGAGCCACCGGGAGGTCAGCTTGGTTATTGCGGACCGAGAGGAGGTGTTCGGCGAAACGATCGCCCAACCTCCGCTTGGTCTCACCGATATAGATCTGCTGACATCTAGAGCAGCGGACACAATAGATGAGGTTGGAAGAGATGCAGGTAAACCTCTGTCGCACCTGGAACGATTGCTTGGGTCCTTGAACGGAGTCGAGGGGGGAGGTAAAGGGACAAGTGTTGCATCTCTTGCGGTTGCAAGGGAAAGTGCCCGGGGAGGGGGTGGTACGAGAGGGAAGGGAAGAATTGACAAGGGAGTTATGGAGGGAGCGGTTTTTGCGGAAGGCAGATATGGGGGGAGATGGGAAGATGTGGCGAGTGGTGGGGTCACGTTGGAAATGATCTCATTGGGATGTTGTGACCAATTTTGGACACCATATCTGAGGAAGGATTTGCTGGCTCTGGAGAGGGTCCAGAGGAGGTTTACAAGAATGATTTTGGTCACAAATAAGTACTTTGGGTTATTTAAAGATATCACTCAAGTTGCAGCATCCTTTAATTGCTATAAAACACAAATAAATTGAAATCAGTAAAGATAGTAATCAATGGACTTGGACAGATTTGATCTTAGTCTTTGTTTTGTTTCATGTAATTGCTAACAGCTTTTGGCTTTCATCTGTTGTCTATTCTCCTGGCCTTTTTACCCACTTGCACCTGCTAGCCTTTTCCTCAAACATAGAAAATAGGTGCAGGAGTAGGCCATTCGAGCCAGCACCACCATTCAATATGATCATGGTTGACCATCTAAAATCAGTACCCCGTTCCTGCTTTATCCCCATATCCCTTGATTCCTTTAGCCCTAAGAGCTATATCTAACTCTCTCTTGAAAACATCCAGTGAATTGGCCTCCACTGCCTTCTGTGGCAGAGAATTCCACAGATTCACAACTCTCTGGGTGAAATTGTTTTTCCTCATCTCAGTCCAACCCCTTATTCTTAAAGTGTGACCCCTGGTTCTGGACTCCCCCAACATCGGGAATATTTTTCCTGCACCTAGCCCGTCCAATCCCTTAAAAAATGTATGTTTCTATAAGATCCCATCTCATCCTTCTAAATTCCAGTGAAACAAATCAGAGAGATTGGTTCTATATCCCATGTGAGTTGAAAGCCACATTTAGCGGTTGTGAAGCAAATTAAACTTTAAATTCTACACTGTTCACAATATTTTATCATCACAAAGAAATTGATATTTCAGCTAACGCTTGTAAAAAAAAATGTCGGTTATTATTGGTTAAAATATCAACCACTAACTATAATCTTAAAATTACACAAAATACTGGAGTAACTCAGTGGGTCAGGCAGCATCTCTGGAGAGCATGGATAGGTGGCGTTTTCAGTGGGGACCCGCAACATTACCTAACCGTGTTTTTGCCTGACCCGCTGAGTGATTCCAGCACTTTGCGTCTTTTTTGAGTAACCTAGCATCTGCAGTTCCTTGCATCCACAACTATATTCTTAACATAATTTCACAATAGGTAATTAATATGCCTTTATTTAAGAAGGAGTGCAAGGGCAAGCCAGGGATAGAGAGCGAGGGAATGCTGGGGTTACTTGAAGTTAGAGAAATCAATATTCATACCACTGAGCTGGAAGCTGCCCAGGCGAAATATGTGAAAAAGTTTTATAACACTTTGGTCACAGAGAAGTCGCAGCTGGTGGTGCAGCTGGTCGAGCCACTACTTCCCGTGTGTTGAGGTGTTGGAGACCCAGGTTTGATCCTGAACTCAGGTGTGTCTGTGCTGAGTTTGCACGTACTCTCTTCTGACTGAGTGAGGTTCCTCTGGGTGCTCCGGTTCCCTCCCACATCCCAAAGATGTGCAGATTTGTAGGTCAATTCTCCTCTGTAAATTGCTTCTAGTGTGACGGGAGTGAATGTGAAAGTGGGATAACACAGAATCAGCGAAAACGGGTGCTCAATGGTTGGTGTGAACTTGGTGGTCCACAGGGCTTGTTCCCTTGCTGTTCCCTTCAATTCGATTCCGAGCGACTACAATGAGAAGTGGTTGTGCCACAATTAATGAAGATTCGCTAGTTACTTGTAAATCAACTTAACTTGTTTCCTCCAGGTTCATGGCCATGAAGATATTGTTACACTGGGGAAGCAAAAGGTGGGAGGACCACTTGGGACCCGTTGGTCACGAGGACATCAAATGCAAGTAATGGGACATGAAAAATAATAACACAGGAAATAGTCAGGTGATCATTTTTGAATGAAAATTCGTGTTGTCAGGTTAACCTGTTTGATCTCGGATTTCCAGCCTTAATGGTATTTTTGTTTTGTTATACATTGAGAGACATAGATAGAGCCGACAATCAGGATCTTTTACCAGAGTGGAAATGTGAAAGATTAGAGGACATAGCTTTAACATGAGAGGGAGAAAGTTTAAAGAAGAGATGCAGGGACAGATTTTACACAGAGAGTGATGGGTGCATGGAATGCGCTGCCAGGGGTGGTGGTGGAGGAAGATGTGATAATGGTGTTGAAGAGGCTTTTGGAGGGCTATAGATCATCTGGAGGCTGATGAGATGAGTTTACCTTGGCTTCATGTTCAACGCAGGCATTGCGGGCAGAAGGGGCCTGCCTTGTGCTTCACTTTTCTATGTTCTATGTATCTCGATTGTATAGTAAATTACTTGACACACTTACATAGGTGGCAGGCAAGATAGAAGGAAATGGGGAAGGTGGTGAGTGGTGAATCTCTGGGACTCTCTGCCACAGAGGGTAGTCGAGGCCAGTTCATTGGCTGTATTTAAGAGGGAGTTAGATGTGGCCCTTGTGGCTAAGGGGATCAGAGGGTATGGAGAGAAGGCAGGTACGGGATACTGAGTTGGATGATCAGCCATGATCATATTGAATGGCGGTGCAGGCTCGAAGGGCCGAATGGCCTACTCCTGCACCTAATTTCTATGTTTCTATGTTTCTATGAATGAGAGAGAAGGAGTTAGAGATGAGGGTGCGTTAAATTATGTAGTTAAAGAAATAGAGACCTCTCAGATATTGTGAACTTGGATTCAGAGAAACGTGTGTGATCTCAAAAACCCAGAGGATATTCTCAGTTTGAAGGATGTGAGGAAGAGTCACAGGGGTTGGAAACTGGAGCCAGAAAAGGGAAAAAATATGAACTAATTTTTATTCTGAACCATACCTGCAGCACACAAACTGCTCAAGTGTTTATACATCACCCACACTGGATCCAGGCAGTTCATAAATCAAATCACAGATTCTAAACCAAGTTATTTTCCCACACCCATTTTCATTTTTTGGGATATATTTATAGAGCTGTCCAGTAACTTTGCTCTATAAAAGAGTCGCATTTTTAAATAAACTCTGTCCAACAAACAGGATTCATTTTCACTATTTTGCTGCTCCTGCTAAATCCATGATCTTTGGTAAAAAATCAACTGAAACTTCCACAGACGGATTCACACAGCCACACCTTACATCTAAGGAAATCACTGCCTAGAAGCAAATTGTCAGAGAAGGGAGACACAAGGAACTGCAGATGCAGGAAACGTGAGCAAAACACAACGTGTTGGAGGAACTCGGCGGGTCAGGCAGCATCTGTGGAGGGAATGGACAGGCGACGTTTTGGGTCGGGCCTTTCCTCAGACCGATTGTAGGGAGCAGAGATGAGTTATCAATCAATCGCTTGTCTCACTCCCAACTCTCTCTTCTAACTTTCTCCACACTCCTCCAATCAATCTGAAGAATCATCACCCATTCCTTCTTTCCACAGATGCTGCCTGTCCCCACTGAGTTGTTCCAGCATTTGGTGTCTATCTTCGGTGTTTAACCAGCATCTGTAGTTCCTTCCTATGCCCTCCACATATACTGCCAGACCAACTGAGTTCCTCCAGCACTTTGTGTTTTTGGTCAGCAGAGAGGGACTGGGCAGCCATCAGGCTATTAAACACTCCAACCTCCAAATAAGCTCCAAACTACATAGACTAAGGGGGATGGATACAAAAAGCTGGAGTAACTCAGCAGGTCAGGCAGCATCTCTGGAGAGAAGGAATAGGTGATGTTTTGGGTGGGAACCCTTCTTCAGGCTTGGGAGGGGGGGGGGGGGGGCATTGATTAAATTGCTTTAATTGATTTTGCACCACTATTGTTTGCTTTTTTATTTATCTATTGACTTTTGTTGTTTATTGTGGTATTTACAGAGTACCCTGTACTATGTTTACACATCTGCTGCGCTGCTGCAAGTAATAATTTAATTGTTCTGTTTTGGGACAATATGGCAATAAAACACTCCTGACACTCTCTCGACTTAACTTTAACCCTAAAATGGAACTTGACAACTTAAGAAAGAAGGGAGAGAGAAAACGGGGAATTATAGACCAGTTAGCCGTACATCGGTAAAGAGGAAGATGCTGGAGTCGATTGTTAAAGATGTTATAGCAGCGCATTTGGAAAGCAGTGACGGGACGGGTCAAAGTCAGCATGGATTTATGAAGGGGAAATCATGCTTGACTAACATTTTGGAATTTTTTGAGGATGTAACAAGTTGAATGGATAAGGGAGAGCCAGTGGATGTGGTGTATCTGGACTTTCAAAAAGCCTTTGACAATGTCCCACACAAGAGATTAGTGTGCAAAATTAGAGCACGTGATATTGACATGGATAGAGAACTGGTTGGCAGACAGTAAGCAAAGAGTAGGGATTAACGGGCCCTTTTCAGAATGGCAGGCAGTGACTAGTGGGGTGTCGCAAGGCTTGGTGCTGGGACTCCAGTTGTTATAATAGAAACATATAAAATTCTTAGAGGCTTGGACAGGGTAGATGCAGGAAAAATGGTCCCGATGTTGGGAGAGTCCAGAACCAAGGGTCACAGTTTAAGAATAAGGGGTGGGCCATTTAGGACTGAGATGAGGAAAAACGTTTTCACCCAGAGAGTTGTGAATCAGAGGAATTCTCTGCCCCAGTGGAGGCCAATTCACTGGATGTTTTCAAGAGAGAGTTAGAGCTCTTAGAGCTAAGGGAGTCAAGGGATATGGGGAGAGAGCCAGACTGAATTTGGATGATCAGCCATGAATGGCCTACTCCTGCACCTATTTTCTATGTTTCTATGTTTGACATATTGTTTTCAAGGCAGTTTGTGAAGATGCGAATCTATGAACATTTTTCTCCATTCTCAAGTTCAACTCTCGACATTAGCTTTCCCAACGAAACGATTCTCTCTCCCCCCCCCCCCCCCCCATCTATTGGCTGCGACTTTCTGAGCCACTTTAGATGCAAGCCATTGGGTCGAGCTCTGGGTAAAGCGAGGCAGTTCCCCACACACAACTCTTATCGTCAGCTGGAGGTCGGGAGGAGGGCGAGGATTTGCAGAGAGGGACGAGAACACGACCGACGCCGGAGCGCAGATAGAGACAGAAGAAGGGTCCCGACCCCAAACGTCCCCCATGCCTTCTCTCCGCAGATGCTGCCTGTCCCGCTGAGTTACTCCAGCTTTTTGTGTCTATCTTCGGTTTGAACAAGCATCTGCAGTTCCTTCCCACACATTCAAATGGGATACCTGTCGAGATTGTGAGCAGCGAGAGATTTGAGTTGGAACGACAGCCAAACGCCGCTCCTTCTTGACTCGCACTTGGAAAGATGAGTGTGTGTGTGGACGCGGTTGGATGCTGCATCTTGCAAAGCGGCGGGCTGCAGTTTATTTAGGGGGACGGCGAGTCTAAAGGTTTGGTTCAACGACCGGTTCATTTGTTTCAGGCGGGGTGGCGGGGCATCGGATTGAGAAACACAGTGCGATCGGAGCAACTTCCTCTCGTATGAAGTGGCTGCGTGCAAGAAGGCTGGAGCTGTGGGCTTTTGAGCATTTTGCAAACAGCGGTCTGGCGCGTCTCAGCTCATGAGGATATACATACATATATATACACATGTGTGTCATCTGATGTTCGAAGGCTTTGGGAGCCGCTGTTCGTTCACTTTGATGGTTCTGTTAGATTCCAAACAGTGCAACAGAAAGGAAGGGAAATTTCAGCAGAGACTGACTGACTAACTCCTCTTGTCGCTTTGCTTGAGCGCCGTGTGGGCATTTGTGGCGATGCCGCTGTGGGCTCCAGCGCTCTGTATCGCGTCCCTGGCTGTGCTGGCTCTGTTGGCCCGGCGATGGCTCGCTCGGTATTTTCAGGACGGGTCGGACAGCGACCATGCCCCGCGGCTGATCTGCAAACCGTCGGCGCTGGCCAAATACCTGCTCAAAACGTGCCTGGCCGTGAGAGCGGGGTCCCAGCCCCTCTGGCTGTGGAGCAGGTTGCCTCACCTGCAGACGGTGTGGAGTGGGGTGTGGACAGCGGGCGCGGCCGTACACTTCACCCGGGATTACCTGCAGTTGGCGGACGAGGGTCTGGTGGCGCTGGACTGGGCAGTGGCGGCGGCCGGCACCAGGAGGCGATCTTCCAGCAATTCCCCAGCGCCCATCGTTCTCGTCATCCCCAACTCCTTCGGCAAGATCACCAGCAATGTCATCAAGGTGAGAGGCCAGCCCGGGCCAGCGGTAATAATGGGGGAGAAGGCAGGAGAATGGGGTCAGGAGGGAGGGAGAGAGACAGACAGAGAGAGATCAGCCATGATTTGAGTGGCATAGTGGACTTGATGGGCTGAATGTCCTAATTCTGCTCCTATCACGTGAATTTATGAGCCCTGGTGCTGCAACTGCCCCTTCCAAAAACGCAGGTGGACAAATGCAGAGCAAAACGCAAAGTGCAGGAAGAATTCGGGCAGTATCTGTGGTGGAAAGAGTGGGTGGACGGGACCCTTCTTCAGACTGATTGGGAGTAGGTGGAGAAAGCTGGAAAATAGAGGTGGCGGCGGGCAACTTTGGCAAACGGTAGGTGAATACTTCTCCACCCCCTCTGCATTACAATCAGTCTGAAGAAGGGACCCGGAACGAAATGTCACCGTAGGTAGACACAACATGCTGGAGTAACTCAACAGGACAGGCAGCATCTATGGATAAAACATAGAAATTAGGTGCAGGAGTAGACCATTCGGCCCTTCGATCCTGCACCGCCATTCAATATGATCATGGCTGATCCTCCACTCAGTATCCCGTACCTGCCTTCTCTCCATACCCTCTGATCCCCTTGGCCACAAGGGCCACATCTAACTCCCTCTTAAATATAGCCAATGAACTGGCCTCAACTACCCTCTGTGGCAGAGAGTTCCAGAGATTCACCACTCTCTGTGTGAAAAAAGTTCTCCTCATCTCGGTTTTAAAGGATTTCCCCCCTTATCCTTAAGCTGTGACCCCTTGTCCTGGACTTCCCCAACATCGGGAACAATCTTCCTGCATCTAGCCTGTCCAACCCCTTAAGAATTTTGTAAGTTTCTATAAGTTAGAAGGATAGAAGGAATGGGTGACGTTTCGGTCGAGATCCTTCTTCAGACTCGGGTTCAGAAGGGTCTCCACCCGAAACGTCACCCATTCCCTCTATCCAGAGATGCTGCCCGTCCCACTCCATCATTTTGTGTCTATCTACCTTCGGAGAATTGGTCTTTCAGAGAGCAAGCACCGGGCTATGGGGCCGAAGGGCCTCCTGCCGTTCTCAGTAGCTCCCTGAGTGTGAGAGTGAGTGTGTGTGAATCCGTGCGAGTGTGTATGTGAGTGTGTGTATGTGTGTGTGTGAGTGTTTCTGAGTGTGTGTGTATGTATGAGTGTGTGTGTTCGTGAGTGTGTCTGTGTGAGTGTGAGTGTATGAGTGTGTGCGAGTGTGAGTGTGGGTATGTGTGTATGTTTGTGAGTGTGTGTGTGTGTGTGTGTGATTGTGTGTGTGTGTGTGTGTGTGAGTGTGTGTGTGTGTGTGTGTGTGAGTGTGTGAGTGTGTGTGTTTTGGAGATTGAGTTCCTTTCATGTTGTGCTATCCGCTGCTTGCTCGCTTTGTAAATTTCCGTTTAGTTGACCTCCAATCGCGTCACACAAACAAGTCTTTGCAAACTTCGCATCAATGTCGCCTAGAAACTTTGCTTTGAACTTTGCGGGAAGTGTAGTCTATCCGCCAGTGAGATCACCCATCCCACACCCCGCTCACTGGGAGCTTATTCTCAGAATAGGATTTAAAATTTGATATGTTTTAAAAAAAAAAACAAGCGCATCAAAAATTCGTTGCTCAGTCTCAAATAAAAAAGACACGAAATAAACTTGCGCGCAGAAAGGAACTGCAGAAGCTAGTTTATACCGAAGGTAGACACAAAGTGCTGGAGTAGCTCAGCGGGTCAGGCAGCACCTCTGGAGAGAAACGATGGGTGATGCTTCGGGTCGGGACACTTCTGTAGACTTATATGAAATATATGTAGTTAGATGGTCCTTGTGGTTTAATACCGGACGGGGCAGCAAGGGCGAGGGCGAGGGCGGGCTCAGGTGCGTGACATTGGCCGCTGCGGTTTCGCTATCGCAGTGTGAAGCTGCATGTTTGTGTCAGTGTTATTTCTATCTTAATTCAACATTGATGTCTGTGTGCGTAAGCGACTGGTGCCCCCCCCTCCCCCCCCCCCAATCCAACGTGTCAACTACCGCTCCCAGAGTGTTGCAGCTTGAAGGAGCCAACACAGCAGCGTAAATATCCTCACGCTGAGTTCTCAGAATCAAGGGGAACACAGTTTAAAGGAGGTACACAAAATAGCTGGCGAAACTCAGCGGGTGCAGCAGCATCTATGGAGCGAAGGAAATAGGCAACGTTTCGGGCCGAAACCCATTTTCCAGCATCTGCAGTTCCTTCTTAAACAGTTTAAAGGAGACGTGGCTGGGCAGGTTTTTGCTGGGAACGTGGTGGTGGAGGCAATGGTAGATACGGCAGTGGTATCTACTCTAGGAGGCAGAAAGATACGCAGGGAATGGATGGGCAGAGGAGATTAGTTGAATCTCGCATCATGGCCGGCACGGACACAGTGGGCCGAAGGGCCTGTCCCCCGTGCTTGTACTTTTGTATGTGAAAGCAAAACAACAGTTCGCCAACGGCGCTGATGAAGCCCGCTCAAGCAAGGTGCACACAGCAGAAAACAATCGCGCAGGAAATCAAAGGTAGACACAAAATGTTGGAGTAACTCAGCGGGTGAGGCAGCATCTGTGGAGAGAAGGAATGGGTGAGAAGAGATCAGTCTGAAGAAGGGTCTCGACTCGAAACGTCACCCATTCCTTCTCCCCATAGATACTGCATCACCCGTTGAGTTACTCCAGCACTTTGTGTCTACCTTCCATATATTACCCAGCACCTGCAGTTCTTTCTCACACGTGCAGGAAATCATCCTGTTTTATCTCAATACTGCCTGTGCACATTCTTTGAATCCCAGGTGCTAGGAACATCTTGGCTAGGATGTCAAATTCACCTGTGTGTAGAAACATAGAAATTGGGTGCAGGTGTAGTAGGCCATTCCGCCCTTTGAGCCAGCACCACCATTTAATATGATCATGGCTGATCATCCCAAATCAGTACCCCGTTCCTGCTTCCCCCCCCTCCCCCCCCCCCCCCCCCCCCCCCCCGCAGAGAATTCCACAGATTCACAACTCTCCCTTTATCGTTGAACTTGACACAATTATTTTCCTGTTTCAGGGAAATATTTGTGTCAAATTCTATGATAACCAGATACATTGGAAAATCCCAGCTGTTCTGAACACCTTGGACGGAGCATAGAACAGTGCAGTCCAGGTACAGGCCCTTCAGCCCACAATACCTGTGCCGAACATGTCGCCAAGAAACCAATTTCATCTGCCTCCACATGATTCATGTTCTTCCATTCCTTGCACATCCATGTGTCCATCTAAAATCCATCCTCTACTCCCTCTTCACCTATGACTGCACACCTGTACATGGTACTAACACCATCGTCAAGTATGCAGATGATACAACTGTGATTGGCCTCATCAGCAACAACGATGAGCTGGCCTACAGGGAGGAGGTCCAGCACTTAGCAGCATGGTGCGCTGACAACAACCTGGCCCTTAACTCCAAGAAGACCAAGGAGCTCATTGTAGACTTCAGGAAGTCCAGAGGCGGCACGCACACCCCCATCCACATTAACGGGACGGAGGTGGAACGTGTTTCTAGCTTCAGGTTCCTGGGAGTCAACATCTCCGATGACCTCTCTTGGACCCACAATACCTCTACTCTGATCAAGAAAGGCTCATCAGCGTCTCTTCTTTGACTGAAGAAGGTCCATCTGTCTCCTCGATCCTGGTGAGACTTCACCGCTCACCATCGAGAGCATCTTACCAACTGCATCACAGTATGGTATGGCAACTGCTCTGTCTCCGACCGAAGGCATTGCAGAAAATTGTCCCACGCATCACCCGGTTTTTCCACGCTCCCCTCCATTGAGTCTGTCCAAAGCAAGCGCTGTCTGGGGATGGCGCTCAGCATCGCCAAGGACTGCTCTCACCCCAACCATGGACTGTTTTACCCTCCTACCATCCGGGAGCTACAGTCTCTCCGTTGCCGAACCAGCTGGTCGAGGAACAGCTTCTTTCCGGCGGCTGTCACTCTACTAAACCACGTACCTCGATGACTGCCAATCACCCCCCCCCCCCCCCCCCCCCCCCCCACGGACCACGGACACTTATTATTTTTTTTATTCAAATCGTTTTGCTATGTCGCTCTTCAAGGGAGATGCTAAATGCATTTCGTTGTCTCTTTACTGTACTGTACACTGACTATGACAATTAAAGTTGAATCTTGAATCTGAATCTGAAAATCCTCTTAAATGCCACAATGGTATCTGCCTACTGGCAGCATGTTCCAAGCACCCCACCACCCTCCATGTAAAAAACTTGCCCTGCACAGCTCCTTTACACACTACCCCCCTCAACTCAAAGCTATGCCCTCTAGTCTTTGACATTCCCACCCTGGGAGAAAAAAAGTTCTGACTGCCTGCCTTTAAGGGGATAAACACAAAACTGCTGTCGGGTAGTATGGAGATTCCCAGTGTTCCCATCCCCAAACCATTACAGTTCAGTGTTAGTGCATTGACTATTAAACGGTTGTTTGGAGAGGCCGTTTTTGCAGCCTTTGACAGGGATGATTGAGATGTGAACATGAGAATTAGGAGAGGTCGGGCATTTTGGTACCTCCTGCCTGTGCTGACAATCAGTCAGATCTATCTCAGCACCAGCCACCAGACTAAACCCGTAAAACTTGATATCCAAAAATCTATCAAGCTCAGTCCTGAACGTGCTTAATAATTGATCATCCATGATCGTTAATACCACGTGGTAATATCCTGTGGATGAAGAATAGTCTTTACATCTCTGTCCACTTTCTATTTTCTGCTCATGGATCAATCTATAATCCGTGTCAGTACATTACCCTCAATTTCATGCGGTCTTAACTTTGTTGGTAACCTCTGGCTTAGCGCCTCACCAAAGGCCTTTAGAATGTCCGAATAAGAACACATTAGGAGTGACATTGTCGAACCCTTGATTAAATTTGATAGGACGTGGGGAAGCTTTATTCAACATTTTCACACGATATAAATTGTCCCCTTTCCAACCGTTATAATAATTATTTTACCTTTATACGATGGGACGGACTTGACGACAAACAGGGACTTAAATTGTTGAAATTCTTTGTAGCCCAGATTCTGTTTTGCTTTTTGTTTAGTTTAGTCTGTTTTGTTTTCTCTATTTTTTTCTCTTTATTTTCTATTTTTTCTTTTTATCTTTTTGTTTTTATATATACAAGTTCTCTTTTAAACAACTATATTTACATAGAGACCGGGAGGTCTATACCCACTGTGTATTTTGACACTGGACTCGTATTTAGGTTATACCTGGTATTATTGTAATCCTGATCCCTATGTATCAATATCACTGTTATGTTTATCATTATTGGGGGTTTTTTTGTGTTGTTTTGTTTTTGTTTTTGAAAAAAAATTAATAAAAAGATTTTAAAGAAGAATGTCCAAATATACAATTTCCATCTATTTTTCACAATACTACCTTGAAAACCTCTAGTAGTTTTGTCAAATGTGATCTATCTTTCATAAAACTGTATTAATTCTGCCTGATCCTGTAATTTTCTCACAGCGCTGTTATATTTATCTTCATTATGGACTGTAACATCTATCCTACACTGACATCAGGCTAACTCAGTGTCAGTTTCAGTTTAGTTTATTGTCACGTGTACCGAGGTACAGTGAAAAGCTTTTGTTGCGTGCTAACCAGGCAGCGGAACAGAAAGGACCACTCACCTGTAGTCCTCTCTTTCTTCCCTTTGTTAAAATTGTGGGAGTTTCTTTTGCTTTCTTCCAATCTGTGGGAACTATTTTAGAATTGAAAAGCTGGAACACTTCTTATGCCGACGACATTCTATCTCTGTCCCGCCCATTCCCCTGACATCAGTCTGAAGAAGGGTCTCGACCTGAAACGTCACCTGTCCCTTCTCTCCATGAGATGCTGCCTGGCCCGCCGAGTTACTCCAGTATTTTGTGTCGCACTTCTTATGCCAATGGGTTCAGGCCAACAACAGACAAACTTATGCACGTCAGTAACTGCAGGTTCTTCCTCCCACAACCCGAGGTGAGAAGGGAAAGGTTTTATCGGTGCTTGAAGAGAACAAGCTGCCAGAGGAGGTATCTGAGGCATCAACATTTAAAAGACATTTGGACAGGTACATGGATAGGAGAGTTTTAGAGGGATATGGGCCAAATGCAGACGGGTGGGACTAGCATAGATTGGGCATCTTGGTTGGAATGGACAAGTTGGGCCAAAGGGCCTGTTTCCTTGCTGTATGGCTCTATGACTATTTCTGAGGAAAGACCTCCCTCCAAGGCTTCCTAAACAACACCCTACTCCTTGTCAAAACTAAGCATCCAGCCATTGAGCCTGTGAGGACATTCACATGTCCCCATGCTGCCATTTCACAAATGTTCAAACATTTTTCCAGTTCATGCAATCTGCTCTTCTCAACAGGTGGTATAAAATATAACCCAAAATAAATTACTTGCTATCATTTCTGTCATATCAGCTAGGAGGCAGGTGGCAGGAAATCAGGAGCATTTATTTCATTTAATTTCTCAAGTTTAAATATATTTAAAAAAAGAAAAAGTAGATTAAATTCACTGAATCATAGAGTCATGCAGCACGAAAACATGCTAATCAGGACAACTCGACCAAGATGCCCCCATCAAAGCTAGTCCAATTTGCCCAGGTTTGGCTCATATCCCTCTAAACCTGCTTATCTACGTACCTGTCCAAGTGCTTTTAAACGTTGCTACTGTACAAATCTCAACTACGTCCTCTGGCAGGTTGTTCCATTTACCCACCTCCCTCTGTGTGAAAAGGTTGTCCCTCGGGCTCTTATTAAATCATTCTTCTCTCACCTCTAATCCTTGATTCTCCTCCCAAGGGAAAAAACAGGTTGTGCTCTATCTATGCCCCTCATAATGTTGTAAATGTTGATCACCCCTCCATACAATCACCCTCCCTATTCTATTCGTGATTGTATACAGTACATCTCGATAAGATCGCCCCTCAGCCTCTTTCGTTCCAAGGAATAGTCCAAGCCTGCGCAATCTCGCCCTATAGCTTCGGTCCTCAAGTCCTGGCAACATCCTCCTGAATCTTCTCTGCAGTCTTTCTAGCTTAATGGCATCTTTCTTTTAGCAGGCTGACCAAAACTGGACACCATGCTTTTAGGTACAGCCTCGCCAACATCTGTAACATAACGTACCAATCTCTGCACTTAATTCTCTGACTGATGAAGGCCAGAAGCCTTCTCCACTACCCTATCAACTTATATCTCCTTATGAGATACTGCCTCGCATGATAATTCTGTATTGCTACTTGTGACTGTCTCTGACTCGAATGATTATGATTTTGAGTTGCATTCCAGTGATACGAGCTAAGAAAACCAAGCTTATGCATCTCTGCAATAGAGAGGGGATCGGATACTGTTAGAGATGCTGTCTTTCAAATGAGATGTTAAACTGGGTATATGTAGAAAGGAACTGCAGATGCTGGTTGAAACTGAAGATAGACACAAAATGCTGGAGTAACTCAGTGTGTCAGACAGCATCTCTGGAGAAAAGGAATTGGTGACGTTTCAGGTCGAGATCCTTCTTCAGACTGGGGCCTGATTGTTAAGATCGATGCAAATGATTGTTCCGCACTATTCTAAGAAAAGCAGTGAGATAAACCTTAGTCAATATCATGAAACAGATTACCCGATCCTTATCTCTTTGTTTTTTTTACAGCTCACCACGGGCCATAAATTGCCTATGGTGTTTCCTTCCTTTCAATAATTAACAGGTGGCGGCTGATTTCAGCAGCAATGGTTAGGTTAAAGATAGCTATTCCACATACTGATCACTCTCTGTGGGAAGAAGCAGTAGCTGTTATTGATCCATCAAGAAAGAACGTGTCTGCCCTGTCTTTATGATCTCAGGTGAGATAATGTAAATCTCTCTTCCAAACTCAGTGCACTGCGTTGAAATATCGTGAAGTCACAAATGATGCTCTTTTAGGTCATTCTTTTAGGAAGGAGATGAGTAGAAATGTCTTTATTCAGAAGGTGGTGAATCTGTGGAATTATTTGCCACAAAGGCTGTGGAGGCCAAATCAGTGGATAATTCTAAGACAGAGATAGATAGATTTTTGATTAGTACAGGTGTCAGAGGTTATGGGGAGAAGACAGGAGAATGGGGTTAGGAAGGAGAGATAGATCAGCCATGATTGAATGGCGGAGTAGACTTGATGGGCCGAATGGCCTAATTCTACTCCTATCACTTTAAGACCTTCTGACCTTATAAATGTAAGCCTATTGCTCTTCAGCATGCTTAGGAAGTTGAGTCATGAAAAGAATTACCTTCTGAACCTTCTGAATTTGTAGTCGGCAGGGCAGTACTCTGCATATCGCCAACTTGGATCATCTTTAATAATTCATCTTTCATAATTCATCTTTAAATTGAATCCGTTTTTGTCACATTAGTATTCTCACTCACTTTTAGTGGAATCAAGGATGTGAATCAAAGTGATAAAAACAAAATGCATAATGATCCATATTTTAGAAGTTTGGATAGTCATCTACATTTCTTTCCGTTTTTTTCGTCATGGGATCCTTTCCTTTAAAATAGAATGATGCATCATAGTCCCAGGGCGAAGTAGAGAAAGCAGATAGCAACCCATTGCAATTTGTTACTGCGAGAGTTGTGCTGGAAATGTGTTAGATATTTGACCAAAACCAGACTCAGTTATTGATCTCAAACGATTCGTTGATACCCGTTGGGCTGGGAGTGAAAAGTGTGCTTCTTAGGTAGGACAAGCGCTCCAAAAACGATCATATATCAAATATCTATATCTTCAGGAGCTGCAGAGAGAAATTTGAGGATGAAATTGGTTCCACACAGCAACACAATCTCCGTAACAGTAGTGCTTCTCTACAATGTTTTTTTCAATGTAGTCAACGGTCACCATTTAAGTGATGGGCCCACTTTTTACAACTGCTTCCATTATTGTAGAGGAGATCAGTTAGTTAATGGAATGTAGAAGAATGCATGACAATTTGTTGCAGAGTTTCCTATCGATTGGACCTACTGGAGATGCTGTGCACCATGGTATAGGGGTTGGATATGTTAGGTAATTGTTTGTACAGCTCATATGTGCGTCACCATGGCAAGGTTGGAATTGCATTTATTTTTCCTGTTTGCTGAATAAATGCAACACCAATGAATATAGTATCTTTGTAACATGGGAAAGGAGTGGGTTGGGTAGTCCACTGAACCTGTTTTGTCACTTGGGAAGATCATGGTCGATCTGTTACCTAATTCCCCGAGCTAGCCTTTGCCATTAAAATGTCTGGTTAATAAAAATCTTTTAACCTCAGATTTACAGTTAATGATTGACTCAGGAAGAGAGTTCCAGATTGTTTCCAAAATTCTTGCTTGCTAGGCTTGATTCGAGTTTTTGGACTTCTCACCCACTATTTCTAAAAAAGGGTGGCACAGTGGTGCAGCAGGTAGAGCTGCTACCTCACAGCGCCAGAGACCCAGGTTCAATCCTGACCTCGGATGCTGTCTGTGTGGAGTTTGCGCGTTCTGTGACCATATGGATTTCTTCTGGCTGCTCCGGTTTCCTACATCCCAATGGAATGTGATTAAATAAATACAATGGCACTGGTTACTTTTGTTTTTGGAAGCCCTGCTCACAGCTTTGGAAACCCTGCCCTACCAGAATTTTCTACAGAATGTGGCACATATTGTACACCTGACAAAATACAGGTAGTTGTACCTTATCCATAACATAAGTATATTATAATTCACACTGTCATTAGAACTTAAGTAGTTTAAGTCTCAATAGCCACATGGTTTCACTCACCCTTCTTGGGTTATGTGTTTCCTAATGTCATCCTGGCAATGTTACCAAAGCCCTTCCATAACATGAGGCAGTCACAAAATGGCTACCCCACCATAGGCTGAATCAACCATGGACTGTTTATTTTCTGATGATCTTTGCTGACAAATGTTTTTAAACATATTTCTAAATGTCTCAATGAATGGGGCCCTCTGAATTTCCCAGCCATGGTTGGAGGAGGGAAGGGGGCAGGGTATAAAGCAGTTCTGTCCTCTTGGTTCAGTGAAATATGGAACTTCCCTGGACTCAGTGGAAAGTGGAAGGGTGGAGCAAGTGGTCAAATGTGTTCACATCTGGCCTTCAGTGTCTCCCAGACTTGCAATGTACTGAACTGCTCACTAGCTTCCAATTCAGTCGACGGTGGGGAATCTAACTTGCCCAGTGGATTTTTGGGGAGGAACATCTAGTCAGTTTTATGAATTTGATTTAAATCATTGTCAAAGAAAAACTGCTGTAATGCCACACAGTTGATCCACAGAATTCCAAGTATGATTTGTTTGATGATGAGATTTCATAAGTTCCAATATTTAACAATTGGTGGTTGGTTCAAGTAGATAGTCTAAGAAGAAGGTTGTTCTTATTGCTGATCACTTGCTGTGGCTTGAAGAGCCAGCTGTCAACAACCTATTTCTATTCAGAAGGTCGGAATTAGATATTCAATGAACTTAGATTCAACAAGTGTAAGTCTTTCTTTCAAACTCAATGTAGAGTTAGCACAGATGTACTCATAATGTATCTCCCACCAGTGCTTTAGAATATTCTGAGGTCACAGAAGATACTACACAAATGGAGGCTTATCTATCTTCCCTCAGCATGCTTGGGTCTGCCATTAATAATATTCCTTCTTTAAACTGAATCAACCCTGAATCAGGTTAATATTATCACCCATTTTCAGTAGAAACACTCAATTGATTTATATCCTAATATATCCTTTGGAATAGGTAACTTTGTGTTCTGTTCAGTGTTTAAGTGACTTTGGAATAGATTATCAACCAAAATAGGCCATACAGAAAATGGAAAATAACAGATATTTAGCATCTATGCAGAGAAATAGGATTTTCATTAGAATCAACCTGAAATAGAAATACCTTGCAGGTAGATGGAACTAGGGGAGGGGATATTTTTGGGAACATTTAAGTTATTTCACATTGTGTTATCAGTTCTTCAGAAATCAATCAACTGTAGATTTGTACTCCTTGTGGTAGCCTAAGTGATGCACAAATGTATTAGAGGTAAAATCAATAAAGCAAATGTATTTAATCAAACACAAATATGAATTAAAATCTACCCTTGCCATAGTAAGTATAGCCTGAATTCACTGTTGAGTCAGATTGGATTAATCAAGTGTAAATCCTAGTTCCTGTTTCACAGCTGCATTGATGCCAGGCATCACATCATATTAACATAATATATGGTGTACATGGAGGCTACTTTCACATTCATTTATTGTGTGGCTTAAACAATAACATTTGTTTAGTGGCAGGCTCTACCTAAAAAGAAAAACTCCACTTAAAAATGTTTTGAAAAAAAAATCATTAAAATTAAATTATGCCCACTGGTGGTGAGGACAAAACAAGTACAGGAGTGTTTCTTGGGCTCTTGTGTGCAGCCCATATTAAGTGGAAGTAAGTTTCGCCAGTGAATAGAACTAAGGATTTAAGAAGGAACTGCAGATGCTGGAAAATCGAAGGTAGACAAACGTGCTGGAGAAACTCAGCGGGTGCAGCGGTGAAGGAAATAGGCAACGTTTAGGGCCGAAACCCTTGGGTTTCGGCCCGAAACGTTGCCTATTTCCTTCGCTCCATAGATGCTGCTGCACCCGCTGAGTTTCTCCAGCACTTTTGTCCACAATAGAACTAAGGAGTTTTTTTCGAAGATAGACAGAAAAAGATAGAGTAACTCAGCAGGGTCAGGCCAGACAGCATCTCTGGAGAAAAGGAATAGGTGATGTTTCGGGTCGAGGCCCTTCTTCAGACTGACTTTTTTTTACTGACTGCAGCAATAGACTGCGCTGTGAAATGGAACGCTGCTTGACTCACCTATACGAGTCTATCTTTGTTACTGGACAGTTTTTCCGGGTCTTTCGAAAAAAATGTAAGCAGAATACCAGCAGAAAGTTACCGAGCAGGCAGTAATGCCCCTGTCCCACTTAGGAAACCTGGACGGAAACCTCTGGAGACTTTGCGCGCCCCACCCAAGGTTTCCGTGCAGTTCCCAGAGGTTGCAGGTGGTTGCCGGAGGTTGCAGGTAGTGGAAGCAGGTAGGGAGACTGACAAAAACCTCCGGGAACTGCACGGAAACCTTGGGCGGGGCGTAAAGTCTCCAGAAGTTTCCGTTCAGGTTTCCTAAGTGGGACAGGGGCATAAGGGATGGCACCCTGGCACGGAAGACTATAACTTTAACTTTGACTTCCACGTCTTCCTTGAGGAGATTGCATCACAGAGGACCGGTTTCTTGTGAGAGTCAAACTGCAAGGATGTTAGTTCTGCCATTTGGTGGGAGATGGTTGTGGCATTAAATGCAGCTTTCTAACCCCAGCGCTGCTGACCAGTGCCAAACCCCCTGTGGCATTGATTCCTTGAACAAAAAATGCAGATCCTGACGGACTCTTGGGATGAACTTCAAACTGGAGGAGGAACATCTGGGTGGCACTAAGAACCTCGGGTCTGTTTGGCAAGAGCCAAACAAGTCCAGCGTAAATGGCAAAAGGAGTGCAAGAGTATTACACCAACCCATCCCACCAAGCAGCTCCTGCTCCGTCTGTGGCAATCCGCTGTGCCTGCTGCAAGTGGCTTCCCCAGCCACTGCATAATTCATGGAAATGGAGTGGAAGTGAATCGCCCTTCACCCTGAGGGATTGCCTAAGAAAGGGAAGGAAGAAATAAAGAGCCTGACGGTGCAGAGGGCAGATCCCTGAGTGACCAATGTGACCTGGAGAAACATTTGAGCAATAATATCCGTTAATAATTAGTGAAATAAGTCAATTGAATGTTACATTTTGATAGAATGGTGGTTATTAGGGTTCATCAGCGGTGACAGCCTGACAAATACTTGCAGAAGCTGAGCATCAAACATTCAGATGACAGGAAGTAACAAAATAGATTCCTTATCTTTCAGCCTTTGTAATTCTGCAACTTGTACAGTACCTGAAGCTGCATAACTGCCCGTTATTTTATCTCCAATTTGAGAGGCCTATCTAGAACACCCACATCTGTGACACAATTGCGCTAAAACCACATCAATCTGAGAAACCGCATACATGATCACAGCAGACATAGCTAGCGGCTGCTCTGTGGATAATTGACACTAGAGTATTTTCTTCAGTCACGGAAGACCATTTATATTTACGCACATATGATCAGAATTACAATCCTTAGCATTCATTTTGAAAATCCACTAATTTAATGTTCCAGAAACAGTGGTTTATCTTCACCACTAAAAAAACATTGGACACGATCTTCAAAAATACTGCATGTCACAGGATCTGTGCATCTACAGCATTGGTGTGACATGTGCAGTGTCATCCATTATTGATTAGTGAACTAACCCCCATTAAATATTAACATTTGACAGAGCCATGGTTGGCAGAGGATGCATAGTTAGTTCATGAGTAGTGGCAGCCAGACAAATACTTGCAAAACCACACCACGTGAGCGCTCAGTACAACGTCACTCGACTCACTCGGGGGAAGAAACCAGATTGAAACCTTGTGATTTTTTATTTTGGCGCGGTTCCATTTTGTTGGAAATTTGTTACTTGATGTATTTGAATAGTTGTGACGTTTTTCCGTCTTGCAGCATTAATGTTATCTTGAAATTGTTTCATCTCAATGGACCTGTGCTATTGTTTTGAGTTGCCTACTTTGTGATTCAAATCGCAAATTGCAGACTTAATTAGTATCAAGCAGCAGTTTACTAGATCCACATGTGAGATTAACCTGGGTCAGGGCGATTTGTCCCGTTTGTGGTAATTTTCTCTTACATCTACACTGAATTCACCCTGAAACTGTGCAGGTGGGAAAATCTAATCAAGACTCACAGAGCAGTACAGCCCAGAATTGTTAAATAGCACAAATAAAATGATATAAATACAAATACTATTAATAACACAACGTGAGATGTTATATACAATTACAGAAGACAAATTGTTGTATGTTAGTATGTCCTCTGTGTTCTGTAACTTCTGCAGCTTTGACCCTTAACGAAAACCTACGGCAAATACTGTACTCTGCACAGGTGATGAACGCTCTCCAAAATTCTTGTGCGAGCTATTCTTTAACTGAAGTGTTATTCACTCTTTGATATTATAGTTGATCCAGTGGGGTGGCACAGTGTTGCAGCAGGAAGAGCTACTGCCTCAGAACGCCAGAGTCCTGGGTTTGATCCTGACCTTGGGTTTTATCTGTGTGGAGTTTGCATGTTCTCCCTGTGACTACGTGTGTTTCTTCTGGGTGCTCTGGTTTCCTCCAACATCCCACAGACGTGCGGGTTGGTAGGTTGAATGGTCTCTGTAAACGGCCTCAAGTGTGGTGGAGTGGATGAGAAAATGGGTTAACTAGAGTGAACGGTTGATTGATGGTCGATGTGGACTCGGGGCCAAAGTGACAGTTTTACATGCTGAATGTCTAAACTAAATGGCAAACTCAGCTTGCATTTCCTTCAGATGCCTAAGTCAGTCCTGGTTTATAATCCAAATTTCATACTGTGACAATTTGAATGAGACAGTATACTCTTTTGATGTACTACCTTCATCTTGTTTGCTGCTACAAGAAATATTTGATCTCCAATCATCAGCACAACAAAGATACTTTGATGGGGAAACGTTTGAGTGTATTCTTCTAAAAGGTTGTTAGCTCCATTTAATAATGTTTGCCACTTTCAAATGCCACTGGGGTCAGAACTGAGCCATCTTGTCATTTATGCCATGACTTGCAAATGTTAGTGATATCAACACAGCAGGGGAACCAGAAGAAAAGTCTTATTTCAAAGGGCAAAATCTACAAGATTTTATTTTGGTTTACTAGTCTGTTTGAAAAAAAATCAAACACTGACACTGCATCTCCCATACCATCTTGGAATAGAAATTTAATTTAAGTTTACTGTGAGTTAAGTGAAGGCACCTGACTACAATTTATCCAGCAATAAATAATTTTACAATATTCGCAGCTCGAAAGTAAAGTCAATGCAGAATAATTACTCCTATACTCTGCAAATTATACCACTTAGGTTAATTCATACCTGTGTCTCAAATAAATAGTGGTCAGTACATACGTGTCTGTTTACCGTAACATTATATTTTCGCCGTAGCTATAACATTAAAGTGAATTTCAGAATTGTGGTATCATGTTTATTTTGATGCTATGAATCTCACCGTTGATTACTGAAGTACACCACTGATTCTTAGGGGATGCTTTATCTCAAGACCACACTATTCCCTACCAGCCCTGTAGTTTAGTTTAGTTTGGGGATACAGCGCAGAAACAGGCACTTTGGCCCATCGAGTCAGCAACCGACCAGCGAATGCCGTACAGGCGATCTTGCACGCTAGGGACAATTTACAAATTCTACCAAAGGCAATTAACCACAAACCTGCACGAATGTGGGAGGAAACCAGAGCACCCGGAGAAAACCCACGCAGTTACAGGGAGAATGTACAAAACTCCATACAGACAGCATCCGTAGTCAGGATCGAACGCGGGTCGCTGGTGCTGTAAGGAAGCCATTCTACCACTGCGCCACTGTGCCACCCCGCAAGAGCTCCGCCAAATTTCACAAGATAAAAGTCTATTTATTTAAGTAGCCCTGTGTGTCCTGGGAACGAAGCTGGTACAGATTGTAGAGAGAATGGCTAGCAAAGATTGGTAAAAATCCCCTTGGCAACCCCTTCCCCCAAAAGGCCATTTGTACTCTCTCCTCAGGAGACGACTGATATATTGGATCAAGGCCATGCCTGCAACTTTTGTTGAGGCCCCTTCAGCTATTCGCCAGCATACAGTGGACCCGTTAGACTATCATCAATAGCATTATAGAGCCAAAAGACATGGGAACTGTACGAATTAGGAGTTTGATTTAGTTTAGTGGAAACGAGCACTTCAGCCTACCAAGTCCACATCAACCATTGATCACCCATCCATACTAGTTCCATGTTATCCTAAGTTCACATCCATTCCGTACCCACCTAGTGCAACGTCACAGAGTCCATTTAACCTACAAACCCATACGTCTTCATCTAGTGATGATCTAAAAGCAGATCTATACTATCTCCCAAATTATACCACTTAGGTTATAATTTGGGAGATAGTAAAGAATTGGGAGTTGACCTCTTGCAACAGGGTGTGATTGCATGAAGACATGACTGACCACAGGAAAAAACACACTGTGTTCACACAGAAGCAATGGGAGAGAACCTTCATTGTAGAATCTTAACCAGAGGAAGCATTTCAACATTTCCCCATTTAAAATTGTACTCCATTTACAGGATTAAATACCAAGCCTGAAAGTTAAACGCTGTTAAGGAACCTGGCAATGTTAGTTTTCGAATAACTAGACAAGATATATTCTGCCCAGATGGTGCAAGGATTGCAAGTGAAATTAAATATTGGGTTGAAAGATAATCATTTTCATTTTACTTATCACAGCACCATCTATTATAAAGTTACTGTAAAATCAAAAAGTTTGATTATACTTACTGCAACATGTAATCCTATAATGAGTATGGGTGTGGCATTCACTTTACATATTCACATACAAATTAGTTCCACTACTGTACTTCCTTACTGCCCTGTGATTCACAAAATCATCATTAAAGGAATCTGAAAATGCTCTGATGTTCCTTCAAAGGCTCTTGAATTGCATCTAATCAGCAGTGGTAGAGACTCATTCACCGTATGTTTTTTGTAAGCTCTCTTTGATTTGAGAAGTTGTAATGTGGTGTCTCGCAAGACATTTATTTTTTAAGAAAAGCTGACTACCAGTTAGGTGGATATTGAGAACAGTCCTTTTTTGACTCAGTTTTCAGGATCTTGGCATCCCTGGCTCGGCCAGCTTTCATTGCTCTTTCCAAACTGCCCAGGAGAAGGCAGTGGTGAGCTGTCTTCTGGAGCTCCTGCAGTTTTTCCAGTGAAAGTATTTTCACAATTACTGTTGGGCAGGGAATTCCAGGATTTAGATGCTGTGATTATGATATATTTCCAAGTTATGAAAGTGTGTGACTTGGAGGGGAATCTGCACATGGTGGTATCCCCTTATGCCCAAACACTTTTTATTCTTACAAGTCAATAAGGCCAATAAGTTATCCTCTTCCTATTTCCTTCGCTCCATAGATGCTGCTGCACCCGCTGAGTTTCTCCAGCTTTTTTGTGTAACCCACTTTTTATTCTTGTTGGAAGTGGTTGCCAGTTTGAGAGGTGCTGTTCGAGTAGTTTAAGTAGGTAACTGCAGTGGAGGTGGTTTACAGTCAAACCCGTTTCTACCAGTGGAGGAGGGAATTAATATTCAGGATGGCAGATACCATCCTGAATATAACCCTAATGCATCCTGAATATAACCCTAACCCTAACCCTAACCCTAACCCTAACCCTAACCCTAACCCAAACTGACTGCCTTGGCCTGAATGATATAGAGCCTCATGACTTTTGTTGTAAGTGCATAATTCCAAGTGGAGAGCATTCCACCTTGTGGACTGTGGGAGGGTTATGGGATATCAGAAGTGGGTTACTCCCCAAAGAACACCTAGAGTCTCACCAACTGCTGTAGCCGTTGTATTGGATCGACTGGGCTTATACACATTGGAATTTAGAAGGATGAGAGGGGATCTTATAGACACAATTCTTGGACAGGTTAGTTGCAGGAAAAATGTTCCCGATGTTGGGGAGTCCAGAACCAGGGGTCACAGTTTAAGAATAAGGGGTGGGCCATTTAGGACTGAGCTGAGGAGAAACCTTTTCACCCAGAGTGTTGTGAATCTGCGGAATTCTCTGCCACAGAAGGCAATGGAGGCCAGTTCACGGGATGTTTTCAAGAAAGAGTTAGATATAGCTCGAGATAGACACAAAAAGCTGGAGTAACTCACCGGGACAGTCAGCCTCTCTGGAGAGAAGGAATGGGTGACGTTTCGGGTGGAGACCCTTATTCAGACTCTTGGGGCTAACGGAATCAAGGGATATGGGGAGAAAGCAGGAATGGGGTACTGATTTTGGTTGATCAGCCATGAACATATTGAATGGCGGTGCTGGCCGAATGGCCTACTCCCTGCACCTATTTTCCATGTTTCGATGTATTCATATGTCTGGCTCAGTTAAGTTTCTGGCCAATAATGATCACCATGATAATGATAGCAGAGGCTTGACAATGGTTATGTCACCTAGAGTAAGACTCTTTACTTGGAGATGGTGTGACATTATTGTGGCACAAATGTTCCTTGCCATTTATTAGCCCTTGTCTTCATGCTGTATGTAGGTGTTGATCGATTTATTGTATAATACAGCATGAAAACAGGCCCTTGGCCCCACCAAGTCCATGCTAAATATTATTGATCACGCATTCACACTGGTTCTATGTTATCCCACTTTCACATCCACTCTTTACACACTAACTAAAGGCAATTTACAGAGGCCAATTAACCTACAAAGAAGTACTCACATGATGCCCACACAGTCACTGGGAGAATGTGCAAACTCCATGCAGAAGGCACCTGAGGTCAGGATCAAAGATTATAGTGCAGAGCAAGATAGACCACTCCTCCGAAATCCAATGGACTGACGTGTAGTACGTAACGGTACGTCACGGCCGCCATTTGTTTATGCCAAACGCGACATCTTTGGTAGTGGGGACGGACTCCACTGTTCTACAATCTGCTCTTACATCAGGTCGCAGGGAAAAGCAAAGATACTAGAGGCTTCTCTAGTATCTTTGGGGGAAGAGGACGTTTCCTCCACTCCTGAGTTGATCAGGGACTGATTCTCGATCCCCCCCCCCCCCCGATACCAGATGAAGGCGGCCGGCGAGAGAGCCTCAAGCGTCTGCCCGCGGTCGGCGCTCCCGAGGCAGCGGGCAATGCTCCTCTAGTATCTTTGGTGTAATCCGTTCCAAAGATTGATCCACTCTATCATCTTTGGTGTAATCAGTGTTGTAGGGAACAGTGTTTTATAGATCATTGATCACTTCACATATTAAGTTAATATTATTGTAAATGTTATGAATATTATTGTAAATTGCCGCTCATGTCATACCCATGTCATACGACGCTTTTTTCGCAGAGTGGCGCATCTTGCTCTGCTCTATAATCTTTGGTCAGGATCAACCCAGGTCTCTGGCGCCATGAGGCAGCAGCTCCACCAGCAGTGAGTGCCACCTTTGTGCTGTAATGTGAACTACTTTATTTGAACTCTTGCATCTGCTCTGCCATTCAATAAGATCAAGATTAATTCCTGTCCTCAACGGCACCTTCCCATTCAATGGCCATCAAGGGAATAAAAATTATCAAATATTTATTAAATATTTCACAAATATTTGGGGAAGAAAATGAAGATTCTCAATTTTATGAGTCGTGAAGTCCTCCCTCTTCTTTGAGTGTGCTGCTCCATCCTTTACTCGTGTCCATGTAACTTTGGCGAAACCAAGCATAGACACGGCGACCATTTCGCCGAACATTTGCATTCGTTTCGCCAAGGCCTACAGGTTCTCCTGACATTTTAACTCCTCTTGACATTCCTATACTGGCCTTTCTCTCCTGGGCCTGCTCCATTGTCAGAGTGAGGCCATATGCAAACTGGAGGAACAACACATCATATTCCGCTTGGGTAGATTATAACCCAATGGTATGAATGTTGAACTGTCCAATTTTACTTACCTAAATTCCCCGCCCCTTCTTTCCCCCACCCCACCTTTCTTCCCCTCCGCTCTCTCCCATGTGCCCCACATGGACTTCCCTCCCCAACACCTTCCTACAGTCCCTCTTCCAGCTTCACAATTTACAACTTCAACCTTTTTGTCTCATACCTCCTGTCCTTAAATCATGGCCTTTGTCCAACCATCTGCCTATCACCCCACCCCGCCCCCACCCCTCTCACCTATATCTGCCTATTGTATACCAAGCTTTGTCTTGCCCCTCCTCTATTCCAGCTTTCTTTCCTCCCCTCCAATCAGTCTGAAGAAGAGTCCTGACATGAAAGGTCACCTATCTATGTTTCTCCAGAGATGCTGCCTGACCCGTTGAGTTACGCCAGTACTTTGTGTCTTTTTTTGTTAACCAGCATCTGCAGTTTCTTGAATCTAACCTTGTCATCGTCATTCCAGCCATAGAAAATTACCTCAGAATTTACCCTGTCAGGATATTATGCGTCAATGAGATTAGCTCTCTTTCTTCCAAATTACAAGACCGTAAACCTTAAAGGGACTGTGGGAAACTGGACCAAAAGTTGCTGAGAAAGACACTCAAATATTAAGAAGATGGTACATGGTATTTTATCGAGGACATTTAAAGATGGCCATTGTATGATGATGTTGATAGAAATGCCCATGTCCGCGTGAATGAATAATGAGAAAAGCAATGAGTAAAAATCATAAGTTCATAAGTGATAGGAGTACTTAATCATTAGGTTATTTGGCCCATTAAGTCTACTCCGCCATTCAGTCATGGTTGATTTATCTTTCCCTCTTAGCTCCACTCTCCTGTCTTCTCCCCATAACCCCCAAAATGTTGGAAAGCACATTTTAACTAAGATGTTATTGAATATATTTACAATCCTGCCGTTTTGTCTTAAGATTGTCTAATTTTACGAATTATGAAATAAAAAGTTTCCGAGTGAAAAGAAGTTCATGATTGAATGATTGAATGATTGATTGAATGAATGAATGAATGTGTGAATGCATGATTGAATGAATGAATGAATGAATGAATGAATGACTGATTGATTGAATGAATGAATGACTGAATGATTGAATGATTGAATGTATGATTGAATGAATGAATGAATGTATGAATGATGATTGAATGAATAACCAAAACTGGCTGGTAAAGTATTTTCTAACACATGAATCAAGAGGCCCATCCTGATGAAAGTATCTGAACATGGATACTAAACCGAGTTTCTTAATGGTCGCTAACATTAAGTACACACCAAAATGAGCTTCTTGACTGTTTGGTCCACAGTGCTAAAGAGTGTGAGACCAAGGCAATGCACATCTCCAATTCTGTGCTCCACTGTAGCCACGTGGAGATAAATATCTGGCTCAACTAAACAATGCTATAAATTGTGCTCATTCTGATTTTGTCTTTGAAGCTTTGTGCCTCAGCCCTGGATTGTGGCCATCGCCCAGTAATATTTAATAGAAGATGCCAGAATGGATGCCTTTTGACGACACTGAAGCTGCAGCAGTTTGGTGATCCATCTGATCTCAGAGAAGCAGTCAGATACATTCGATACAAACATCCAAATGCCAGGCTCTTCACTGTAAGCGAGAGCACAGGTGCTGGGCTGTTGCTCTCCTACCTTGGCGAGTGTGGGTCCTCCAGCTATGTGACATGTGCTGCCTGCATCTCACCCATCTTCAGATGCCAGGAGTGGTTTGAGAAAGGATCGCCCTGGCTTTATCATTGGCTTCTGCTCCTTTATCAAAAAACTTGGCTGAGCAGGTGAGTGATTTGAAAAGTATTTGTCGCTCACTGTGAACTACATAGATACATAGAAAATAGGTGCAGGAGTAGGTCATTCGGCCCTTCGAGCCTGCACCGCCATTCAATATGATCATGGCTGATCATCCAACTCAGTATCCCGTACCTGCCTTCTCTCCATACCCCCTGATCCCTTTAGCCACAAGGGCCACATCTAACTCCCTCTTAAATATAGCCAATGAACTGGCCTCAACTTCCTTCTGTGGCAGAGAGTTCCAGAGATTCACTAGGCAGGTATACAGTGCATGATGCTGCAGTTAATATTTGTTATGGATTTTACTCCTGTACTGTGGAAGCTCCTTTTCCTACACTGCAGGGTAAGTCAAAGTCAATTTTATTCGTCACACGCACCCAAAGGTGCAGTGAAATGAATTTGCCAGCAGCGATACACTTAAAAAGAACACACAATACGCAATAACATTTAACACAAACATCCACCACAGCATTCTTCACTGTGGTGGAAGGCAACAAAGTTCAGCCAGTCCTCCTCTTTTGTTCACCTGTGGTCAGGGCCATAAAGCCTCCGTAGTAACCGCTACGGACAGCCCGATGTACAGGCCCTCTCGTCGGGATGATTGAAACTTGGCAGTCACTTCATAACATGTTGCAGGCTTTACCAATGATTATTGATCATTCTCAGTGAACTACCTCACTATTCTGCACTTATTCAATGTTCATGAAAAGATGAAAGACTTGGATAGCCTGAACCATTTTCCTTTTTCTTTTAATTTGCTAAAATTAGGCAGGTACATGGATTGGACAGGTTTAGAGGAATATGGGGCAAATGCAGGCAGGTGTGACCAGTGTAGATAGGTGATGTTTGTGAGATGCAAATGAAGTCTGAGGCAAAATCGCAGTAGATTGTTCTATGTTCTATTGCATGGACATCAGGCACAACATCATCTGGTCTGGGTAAGATATTTTTGATGACAATTTGATGATGCTGCTGCCATTTTTTAAAATATATATACTGAACTTTTGTTGTTTACTATGGGTTTTACAGGGTAATATGATTTTGTACTTGTTATGCTGCTGCACGGAAGTGTTTCATTATTCCGTTTCGGGACATATGACAATAAAACACTCTTCACTCTTACAGTGGAGAAGTGGTACAAATGTCACTTGACATTTATCAGTTCAAGTTTCAAAGTTGTATTGGAGTTTGTTACATGCAGGCACAATCTGCTTCATTATCTGAAGAGTGGTAAATTGAGCTGAACTCCATGTGATCATATTATAGCACTGAAGAAGATAACAAAGATAGGGAGGAATTTGACAATAAAGGAAAATAATCCTTGATCGGAGCTCTGAGAATGGATTCCAGTTTAGGTTAGTAAGCATGTGGACATTGATCAGAACTGAATTGGGATTCAGGTAACGACTTTTGAATGAGTTGTGGTGTGTGGAAGGTGGGTGTGAGACTAACCAGCAAAACATGGGACTTGTTGAGTTTGGAAGTCAAAAAGACATATTTCTTTATTTTAGCAGCAGATGGGCTGATGCAAAGGTTCAAATGTTGATATGTTAGAGGTGAAAATAGTTACTTTGTGATGAAACTGATATGCGCTTGGGGTTAAAAAGAATGCCAGGTTAAACAGTGTGATTCAAGCTGAGAGGGTGGTCAAGGATGGACATGAAATCTAAAGCAGCCACCTAAAATCAAAAGCTCTCAGGTACCTCTAGAGGCAACAAAGCATTGCGCATTTGATGTAAGATTATTTTAACGGAGATAATACTCAAATTGTCATGTGTAAAGCAGTTTGTTAGATCTTAGAGTGGATTTACCGGGGAATTGTTCATAACTCTGCTAAGTAATGGTGTGCAGAGGGGATTTACCAGAATGCTGGCTGGATTAGCTGGTGTTAACTCCAAGGAGAGCTTGGATAAATGGATTATTATCTCTGAACGTCAGATGTTAAGGGGAGAACTGATAGAAGTTTTTAATATTATGAGAGGTATTGATAAGGTAGACTTTTTTCCCAATGGTGGTAATGTCAAAGGCCATCAGGCATAGCTTTAAGGCGAGGGGCGAATTTGTGATGTGCAGGACAAGTTTTTTTTCACACAGAGCGTGGTGGGTGCCTGGAACATGCAGCCTGGGGTGATGGTGGAAGTAGATATGTTCGTAATATTTAAGAGGTTTTAGATAGGCACATGGATATGGCGGGAAAGGAGGAAATGGATCAGTTGCCAGCAGATGAGTTTAGTTTACCTTGACATCATGTTCGGCACAGATTTTTGGGTTAAAGAGCCTGTTCCTGCGCTGTATTTTTCTATGTCATGTTAAAGGCCTATTTGTTAATATCCTTGCCCACTCCAGGTACACCACTGCACTGGGAGAGATCATTGACATGGAGAAGTTGTTTGCTACACAGACGCTGAAGGAGCTTGAGGAGGCGCTGTTCTGCCAAACGAAGAAGAGCAACTTGACGTGGGACGCGTACTGGGAGAAGAACGACCCTCTAC